>NC_091365.1:9365729-9435729 GCF_038502225.1 Cherax quadricarinatus
ACAATTTAAATGCTTTGAGGTTTTCCCAACAGTTCAGATGAAACATTTATTCTGTGCGGGTGGTATAATAACTACATTTTCCAGTTCTGTTCTGTTCTCTCTCTCCCAAGCCTTGAAAGAAATTGTTAGCACAAAACAATATTCAAGTGAGAGGACAAGAAATTAAGAAGTGCCACCAATGGCGTTACTGGGCTTGTTACTGAAGTCCTGTCATTTCTCTGGCTTTTGTTGCACTTGCCTTGTATTCTCAACAGATCTTCTGACAATTATTTTTAATACTTTTACCTGTGTCTTACGTTCTTTGATACAGCTTGCCTGTCTTCATATTCATTTAATCATTCTTTCCATACCTAAGAAGTTGTAACTGGTCACAACTCGCCATCATATTTTCATTTGCCCATTTAAAGACTTCGTCTTTATTCCTTGTTTGTAACTTTTCTGCGTCTTCTACTAAGGTAATTTTCTTACCTAATTTTGATATTGTCCGAAAAAAGGTGATACCAAGGAAAGGTTAGTTTTCTTATCAGTGTGTCTACTTGAAGAGGATAAACACTAGTGTTGCTAGAACACTGCCTTGGGGTTCTTAACTCATTACTTTGCTACCACTC
This sequence comes from Cherax quadricarinatus, assembly GCF_038502225.1. NCBI lineage: Eukaryota > Metazoa > Arthropoda > Malacostraca > Decapoda > Parastacidae > Cherax > Cherax quadricarinatus. The sequence goes on from NC_091365.1 coordinate 9,366,338, forward strand.
TTTGTGATCTTTCTGTTAGAAATTTAAATACCCTTTTCCCAAATTTTCCTACTATACTTATTGTCTTTGTTCTACAAGCTATTACTCCGTAGTCGCATGTCAAAAATACTTCCAAAATCCGTGCAGATTACATCATGATTTTGTTATCCCTCCAAGGAATCACCACAGTGATACATAGTTATGATAGGTAAGACCTTCACACTTTAAAGTCGAGTTGATCTGAGCCATATAGCATGTGTTTATTCAAGTAGTCAGTAATTTGGAGTTTCGGGACACTTTCAATGTGTGATGTTAGCGAAACTGGCTTGTAGGCTTTGTTGCTCTGCTGCCTCCTCTGTTAAGAGGAGGTGTGTCTGCACTTTTTAAGGCCTCTGGGATTTTACCTGAATCCAAGCTTCTTCTCGTGCTCATGCTACTTTACATTTCAGTATAAATAATGCATTCCAGGAATCAAGCAGAGGTACTGCGTTCGTAGTCAATTATTCTTTCCAAGTCTGAAGTAATTTGTGCAAGTATCAAATAGATCTGTGAGATGGACGAAATTTATTACAAAAAAATAGATCAATATCTTCCTTCCTTGATATTGTTAAGATCACTAAACATTTATTCATATTTCTCTTTCAAGATTTCTTTTGTTACTGTTGTCAGTGAATATGAATTTCGTCCGAGGCGACTCGCCACAGTAGAGGACCACCAATACTACACGAGGCTCTTGATTTGGATTTTGCATGTGAAAAAAATATTTTGAATTATTCCCAATTTTTTTAATTGCTCTTCGTTCCTCTTGTGGTTACTGCCTCATAAATGCTTCAGTTTCAATTCTACATCTGTTAATTCCTCTACGTACATTTTATTCTTCTGTTGGAACACTTGCAGTTTATTAAACAATTTAGTAAACTTCCTTGTTTTGTAAGTGTTCAAAGCTCTTCCTCTGTGTGAGTTCCATTTGGGTTTTCTTAAAGCGTTATTTTATACAGACTTGTATACCTCTTCATTCAACTTTCCTATGCACTGGTTTCGGTTCAGAGAGCTTAGAATAATTTCTTATGGAATGACTGATAATCTCTTGTTATCAACATCTGTACTGATGATAGTTTGGTCCTCAACGAGGTTATGACATGTCACGTGTTGACGACAATGTTCATAATAAGTTACTGTGTCAAGATCACATCTGGACTATTTTCACTTCCTGCAGGTTCAGTTACCTGTTGGTTCAATACTGCTTTCCTCACAATCTGGTTTCCCTGATATGAACCTGTTGAGGTAGAACACCTCCCCGTATACTTTCTGCTACAGTCCTGTTGTTTATCGTCTTTGTCACATTTTGGAGGTTGTTTCCCCTGAAGCTAATATTTAGTTAAGCATTTTCAAGGTTTCCTAGGTAGCTTCAACTCTTTCATACCTGTTCAATTAATTTTTCTGTTCTAATTTATGGTCGTTTATATATGAGGATAATTACCGAATTTATATTCTCTACTGTCATTCCAAGCCCTTCTACCATGCTTGATGGTTTTAATAGTTCAGTGTAATACGTGAATCTTTCAGACACAAACATAGGCCTCCTTCCAACTTATTTACTCCATCACAAGATGAAATTACGACACATGTGCAACATTTTGGTATCGTTATTGAAGACGTTTCGCCATTCAGTGGCTTTATCAATACAAATTCTAGGAGGTAATCGGTCCCTCAGCCTTGGAGCTGGTGTGAAGATCAACAACTCCAAGGCTGAGGGACTGATTACCTCTTGTTCTGTATATAGTTCTGTCTTCAAATTTTGTCCTAGAATTTGTATTGTTAAAGCCACTGAATGGCGAAACGTCAACAATAAAGATACCAAGATGTTGCACATGTGTCGTAATTTCATCTTGTCGGTATTGTATACCATTCTTGCACCACTCCATCACATAAATATAAATTATAACCTGGGATCCACATTTCACTTTTTAAAAGATCCTTAGCGGGTTTCCATGAAGCCTCCAACACACACACACACACACACACACACACACACACTCACACTCTCTCTCTCTCTGGTGTCTCAGTAATAACTAAAACACATCCCCGCAAAAAATCACTTTATAAACAAAAAACACACAAGGCAAACTCTTCCAAAAATTACAAACTAACAAACATTAAACAGCATCCACAGATCGTAATGTACGCCGCATGGATTTTTTTATCTGAGGTTTCACAACCCCCCCCCCAGAGTCCACTCATTACTGCTAGTCTCTGGCGTTAGTTTTAATTAAACCATCGTATATGCTAATTTTGTACACAGGTTACTGATACTTTCAATGACTCGAATGACCTCAGCAAACAGCTCAGCGATACTAGCTTATATTAAATTACTTTTCCTTGTTATAAATTTGTTGGTTATTCAGCGCAATAAGTGCTGGAGGCTAGTTCCTCTGTCTGCTAAGCGAGCGCCCTCTCTCTCTCTCTCTCTCTCTCTCTCTCTCTCTCACTCACACACACACACACACACACACACACACACACACACACACACACACACACACACATCTTTCCCCTTTCAACCCTATCAAAAAATTGATTTTATTTAACTTGTTTATTCTTCCAGTGGCAAATTATGATTACAGGTTGAGGCATTAATGCTAAAATGTAAGAGTGAGAATAAAAATTTGCTTCAATCTGTTCCAGCTTAGAGGGACTGTGTTACCTTGGACTGCCCGTAATTAGCAGCACTAGCTGCTAATTACGGTAAATTAAGATACGAAAGTAGGAAACTACCACAACTTATAAAAAAAAAACTGATGGATCCGGCAGCATGGTAATGCTGGTCTGGTCTAGGACCGGGCAGCAGGGGTGATGACTATCAATCTACATCACGTATACAACAGGTATAAATCCTCACCGTAAGACGTACCTGCTACAAAGGCTACACTGCTTTCAGACTTTAAAATTTCTACTGAAAAGAATAAATTTGTCTTCAGGAATGGTCTAAGTGGTCATGGTCTCTGGTACCACTAACAGACTAGGCCTAATAAAAGTAGAATAAAACATTGTTGGACTAAGAACAATTAAAAAAACGAAGAAGGAAGTAAAGATAATTCTACACTAGATGTCAGTAGAGGTTTGAAATGATGTATCTTTTATGTTATGTTTTCTCCAGACAGAAAGTGATCAGCAACCCTGCCGGGGCATAAAACATTTAACAAGCTTCCGTTTCACATTTATGACAGAACAGTGGTACCTTCCTGGATGGTTTACCTGCAGTCTACCTGAAGGGTTTTCAGGGGGTCAACGTCCCTGCGGCCCAGTCCTTGACCACACCTCTGGCTGGTGTCTACCAGACTACTACCTGTAGAATTTAGTGTATTTGGTATACTGAATAAATCTCTCTTCTTTTTCCTCTTTGGGCAGGTAGGCTAGTAGATAACAACCATCCATGAAGATACCAGTGTCCTGTCAAACGAGTGTGAAATGGAAGCCTGTTAAATATTCAGCACTCTGGCAGGACTGCTGATCTGTTCGTTCTGTCTCGTGAACATATCAAGACAAATAAATCTTACGAGCTACATACACCATACACAGGCCTTTACTTTCCTATGTGCTTCTTAACAGTTCTTAACCCTGTAATATTTCCTTCCCACCCCTACGAAGCAGGGGTCTGAGAGAGTGGTCCTGGAGAAGAAATTTCTCGGAACCACTAACAGATGTCTCGTAATATTTTATCGTATCAAGTTTTCTCACTTCTGACATCAGTGTGCATGCATACATTTGAACTTCCCGAAGTATTGATGTGTGTTCGATCTAGTGAACATTCCACAATGGTGCTGCATACTTAAGGACTGGTCTCTCATTTAGGGCATCAAATGTTTTGAACGCGTCTTTGTCTAAATTTCTAAAGGCCATTCTTGTGCGGGGGCACTCTAGCAAGTGTCGCTGATACTGTGCTGTTGAAATGCGCTTCCGGGGGCAGGCTGACGCTGTGCTCACTCCTTGATGATGATCCTTGTATCGGATACACTCCAACTCCTTCCCTCTCTCTCTCTCTCTCTCTCTCTCTCTCTCTCTCTCTCTCTCTGAGAGTGAGAGAGAGAGAGAGAGAGAGAGAGAGAGAGAGAGAGAGAGAGAGAGAGAGAGAGAGAGAGAGAGAGAGAGAGAGAGAGAGAGAGAGAGAGAGAGAGAGCGAGAGGAGAGGGAGCGGAGCTGGCAGTGTGGTTGCGACACACAGAATAATGATGTATTTATGAGCACACTGAGGAGGAGCGACAAAGGTGCCTCCTCCTTTCTCTTCCTTACTTCACTTCCTCCCTCCCTCTCTCCTTCCCTTCCTCCCTCCCTCTCTCCTTCCCTTCCTTTCCCTTCGTTCAGAACCTTTATAAGTCATCATGAGACAGTAATTCGTTTGAATAGTATCAAGGAACTATTGCTTTTTATTTTCATGTGTGAATGTGTTTGACTTGTTTTATTACACTCAATAACTTGTATTCTTTTTGTCCCAATGTTGTCTATGTTTTTCAACTGTTCAGAAGCCTAGCTACTTCTGTCGTTCGTGTTACGATTTAGCTCGTTTTTCCTCCCAAGTATTTCCCGAGGGTCAACGCCCCCGCGGCCCGGTCTTAGACCAAGCCTTCTGGTGAATCAAGGGCTGGTCAACCAGGCTGATACTAATGACCACACGCAGCCCAACCTATGAACTAGAGCCCGATTAATCAGGAACTGATTTTACGAACCTATCCAGTCCCCTCTGAAAACATCAAGGGGTTTATTGGTAATCTCTCATGTATAGTGGGACAGTGTTGAGTAGTCTTGGATACCTCACCTGTGTTCTCTCAGTATACTCATGGTATCCCTGCTCCACACAGAGTGGTGAATCTTGACTCATCTCTGCACGATAAATATGACACTTGTTCCCAAAGCAGTACTTTCCTGGTGTTAATATATTCATACGTTTGCTGGTGTGTAAATAAAACACATTTCCATATTTACATGTTCTGGATTCCTTTGTGACAGTTACCGTATTTTGTGTATTTCTGTGTCTAGAGCTGCAGAATATCAAGCTGGAGTTTACTTGGAGTGTTCTCAGGATCAACGCCCTTGCGGCCCCGTCTATCTCTGGGGTCGCACACTGACCGAAACACATCAAGTTTTTATTTGGTAATAATACTTGGAGAAACGAGTATGTTACGAAAGGAACATGTGAACGACTTGGGTGTAATAATGTGAGCCGACTTTTCTTTTAAGGTACACAATAAGGAGCAAATGTTACAAAAGCCAGGGAAATGAAAGGGTGGATAATGAAAACTTTCAAAACTAGGGAAAATAATGCCAAACATAACATTATTTAAATTACTTGTGCTCACTGGCATGGAATATTGTTCAGTGTTGATAGTTCCGTTCAGGGCTGGAGAAATATAAGAGTTGTAACAAATACAGAAATCATTTACGTCCTGCAGAAAGTCAAAATAACATTAAAATTATTGGAACACCTTAAAATGCCAAATATGTAGTTGATGGAGAAGAGAAGGGAGAGAAACATGATTATATATGTACGTGGAAGGTACTTGAGGGCCTAGTCCCAAATCTGCACACTGCCAAAACAGCTTAGTCTAAAAAAAAAAATATAGAAAATGTAAAATAAACCAAGTGAACAGCAGGGGTGCAATAAGTACAATAAGAAAACATTGTATCAACATCCGTGGCCCCTGCCTATTAAATAGGTTATCAGAAGATATCAGAAACACTGCTGGGAGAGGTGTATTAGTCTTCAAGAAGAAAATCGAAAAGTATCTCCGCGTAGTGCCGGATCAACCAGACTGTGATGGATATATGGACCAGTGGGCCGCCAGCATCAACGGTCTGGTTGATCAGGGAAGCACCAAAGAGATGTCTGGCCCAGCGCCAAGCTTGACGAATCCCATCAAAGGTATATATATATATATATATATATATATATATATATATATATATATATATATATATATATATATATATATATACATATATATATACACACACACAAACAATCGCAGACGGGAGATCTTAACTATGCAGTACAAGCCACGGGGGGTGGAAATGTTTAGCTCAAGTACTTTCACACTTCTCAGTACGTCATCAGGAGCTGTGCAATGTTGCAAGGGAGCAACCAAAGCAGGAAGAGAGGTCAGTAGCGAAGGTGTCAACAGCCACGGTTACCCTTAGACTGGGTTAGTGGTCGATGCCAACCCCACCCTACCATCAATCCCCTACTACCTATATAGGGTAGTTTCTAAACGATTAGAAACGATTAGAAAAAGCTTAGGGCTGGCTTTACCTTATAATTTCCTACTTGACATCTCAGAAACCCTCCTATCCCATATGGGTAATAGGGAGATGATGGTAGGGTGGGGTTGGCACCGACCACTAACCCAGTCTAAGGGTAACCGTGGCCGGTGACACCTACGCTACTGACCTCTCTTCCTGCTTTGGTTGCTCCCTTGCAACACTGCACAGCTAATGATGACGCACTGAGAAGTGTGAAAGTACTTGAGCTAAAGATTTCCACCCCCCCCCCGGTGGCTTGTCCTGCATTATATATATATATATATATATATATATATATATTATATATATATATATATGTAAAATATATATATATATATATATATATAAAAATATAGGGAAGTACCACCTCTATGGCTGGAATGGGGACCCTCATCCTCAGAGAAGACAATAAACGTACCTCAGAGAAAACTCAAGGTTCTCCCCGGAGCTGTTTGAATATTTTCTTCTCCTACCACCCCCTATATGTTTATTATTCTATGTGAACATTTATTAATAAACAAAATACATTTACAAAAAAAAACATAAACATGAATACAATGGCACAATGTATCAAAGATGATGAATTTCCTCCAGCTCCTCCGAGGCTGGACGTGAGCCAAGTATGCAGCAAGCATTTCCCCTCTGGATGGCGACGCTGAGGCGCTGGAACATGAAAGTGGCTGCCCTTGGGTCCCTGGTGGTGTCGATGAGTCTGGAACCCAATTCTTTAAGGAAACGTGTGGCATTTTTTCCCCATGATCCCAAGGTCTCCGATCCCACTGGGACAAATTGATACTGTTGGCTAATGTCCCTGTACTTGCTGATCTTGTACTCCTCCCTGTGGTCAGCAGCTCCTCCCTGTCGCCCCACACTGTGACGGATATAGGTGTCAGCCAGTGTGGACACACAGGTATAGTCCCATGCTAAGAGCTTGCCATTCTTCCAAGGATAGATGGTGATCCCGTCGGGGCGGTTTGCTGGGTTGTGGGTATTGTTTGCTGCAAGTGATCGTGGCTCCCTCTCGGCAGGGCATCCAGCTGTAGCAAGGGTTCTCTTAATGATGTCGTTGACCTCGTTGTGTCTTGCATGCCAGCCCTTGGTTTTGGAACAGTTAAGACCATGTAGACCGTATTGGTCTGCTTGCACTTCGCCGCAAATACACATATATTGTGTGTGAATTGGGGCAGCAAGGCGCAGAGCCACTGCAATACGGAGGGTCTTAGGGTCGAGTCGCGTTCCCATTGCCGATATGGGAACTGTTTGGAGGAAGTCCCCGGAGTGATGTGCACTCACAGCCTGGAGACGGGCAATCTCCCTATCTGATGTTGCAGCCCTGAGCATGTTGGCAAGCACCTTTTCAGCAATTGGGCTATCCCAGCTTGACTGTTTGTGAGCCAGTGCTGCACTAGGGTTTGGTGCTGGAGCAGCAAGAGTCTCCCATTCGGTGATGGCACTGACATAGCTAGGGTCTTCTATTCCTGCTGAGTCACTGAGGGTGTCAGGAAGAATTTGTCTTATCAACTCGTTTGATGCAATGGAAGAGGATAGGAAAGCTGGTAGAGCAATCTGGGAGGATCTGCGTACTCCTAGCCCTCCAAGCCTGACCGGAAGTGAGGCTTGCAACCACTGTCCATCGTCAAGGGAAAGATTCAATACACTCTCTAGCATGGCCTTCAGGAGAGAGTCATATTCCTTGAGTTTTGGACTGCTGAAGGCTGGGGAGCATCTCAGAAAATAGATAAGTTTTGGCGTTGACAGGCACCTGGTGAGTAGGTGAAAGGCGTCGTGTGTGTCAATGTCTTTCATCCTGCTTTCCATCGTCCGGAGGTCTGAGACTTTTTTTCCTAGGACCAGATCGATGGCATTGGACCCAAGAGGAGCACCGAGGAGAGTGCTATTGGCTGGATCAATGGCTCGTGCTCCTGGTAAAACGGTACTGATATTCTGTATCAACTGTTGATTGGTAGAAACTATTTCACATGTGTGTGTGTGTGTGTGTGTGTGTGTGTGTGTGTGTGTGTGTGTGTGTGTGTGTGTGTGTCGTGCCGAATATGTAAAACTGGTCAATTAGCAAGAACTCATTTAAAATTAAGTCCTTTCTAAAATTTTCTCTTATACGTTTAAAGATATATTTTTTTCATTAATGTTGATGTAAAAATTTATAATTTTGCACCAAAAGGAATTTAGAAAACTTACCTAACCTTATTATAACAAGCGCAATTTATTTTAGCCTAACCCAACTAAATATATTTTAGATTTGTTTACAGTAATTTAATACTAAACAAACACAGTGAATATATTTTTTTCGTTAGGTTCAGAATGATTTTGGCGAAATTATTGCATACACAAATTTTCACTTGTCCTATATGGCAAGATGAGCGTTGCTATTTAAGCCAAGATCGCAAGTTCTGCCTATTCGGCACGACATTATATATAAATATATATAAATATATATATATATATATATATATATATATATATATATATATATATATATATATATATATATATATATATATATATATATATATATATTTATAATATATATATTTATAATATATATATATATATATATATATATATATATATATATATATTTATATATATACATATTTATAATATATATATATATATATATATATATATATAATATATATATATATATATATATATATATTTATATATATATATATATTTATATATATACATATTTATAATATATATAATATATATATATATATATATATATATATTTATATATATATATATTTATATATATATATATATATATATATATGTATATATATATATATATATATATATTTATATATATATATATATATATATATTTATATATATATATATATATATATATTTATATATATATATATATATATATATATATATATTTATATATATATATTTATATATTTATATATTTATATATTTATATATATATATATATTTATATATATATATATATATATATATTTATATATATATATATATATATATATATATATATATATTTATATATATATATATATATATATTTATATATTTATATATATATATATTTATATATATATATATATATATATTTATATATATATATATATATTTATATATATATATATATATATATATATTTATATATATATATATATATATATTTATATATATATATATATATATATATATATATATATATATATATATTTATATATATATATATATATTTATAATGTATATATATATATATATATATATATATATATATATATATTTATAATACATATATATATATAATTTATATATAGATATATATATATATATATATATATATATATTTACATATATATATTTATATATTATCCCGTCACACAGGGAATGTTAAGTGCAGCCAAACACTGAAGAAGCATCATCTTAGTCTTAAATAAAGTGCTGGTCTGCGCGTCGTTCTAAGTGTGTCCGTGCATGTTGGCGTGCGCTCGTGCGTGCGTCCGTGCGGGTTGGCATGCGTCCATGCGTGCGTGCAACTTGCCATCGCTAGAACATTTAACACAGCCATAAAGGCAGTGTGGCGCAGTAGTGAGAAGACCAGGTGGTTGTAAACACTCCCTCCATCCCCCTTCCACTCCCCCCTCCATCCATCCCCCTTCCACTCCCCCCTCCATCCATCCCCCTTCCACTCCCCCCTCCATTCATCCCCCTCCAAATCCCACCTCCCTCCATTCCCCTCCAACTCCCATTTTCCTCAACTCCTCCCTCCATCAATCCCCCACCCCCACACACTATTCACCTTGCACGCCCCAGAACACACCCCCAGCCCTCTCACTACTCATTTTCCACCCCTCCAGCACTTCCCCGCGCCCACACACCCCAGCACGCCTACACACCCCTGCACGTCCACGTCCCTGCACGCCCACACGTCCTAGCACGCTCACATACCCCTGTACGCCCAAATGTCCCTGCACGCACACGCATCCTAGCACGCCCACACGCCCATGCACGCCCACACGTCCTGGCACGCCCACACACCCCTGCACGCCCACACGCCCTTGCACGTCCTAGCACGCGCACACGCCCACACTTCCTAGCACGCCCACACGCCCCTGCACGCCCACACGTCCTAGCACGCCCACACACCCCAGCACGCCCACACGCCCCTGCACGTCCACACGCCCCTGCACGCCTACACCCTGCACGCCCACACGGCCTAGCACGCCCACACCCCTGCACGCCCACGTCCTTGCATGCCCACACGTCCTAGCACGCCCACACACCCCTGCACGCCCACACGTCCTAGCACGCCCACACGTCCTAGCACGCCCACACACCCCTGCACGCCCACACGTCCTAGCACGCCCACATACCACTACACGCCCACACTTCCTAGAACGCCCACACACCCCTGCACGCCCCCACGTCCTAACACGCGCACACACCCCTGCACGCCCACACGTCCTAGCACGCCCCACACACCCCTGGACGCCCACACGCTCCTGCACGCCCACACGTCCTAGCACGCCCCTGCACGCCCACACACCCCTGCACGCCCACACACCCCTGGACGCTCACATGCTCCTGCACGCCCACACGTCCTAGCACGCCCACACACACCTGCAAGTCCACACACCCCTGCACGCCCACACGTCCTAGCACGCCCACACCCCCCTGCACGCCCACACACCCCTGCACGTCCACACGCACCTGCACGCCCACACATCTTAGCACGCACACACCCCCCTGCACGCCCACATACCCCTGCACGCTCACACGTCCTAGAACGCCCACACACCCCTGCACGTCCACACGCTCCTGCAAGCCCACATACCCCTGCACGCCCACATACCCCTGCACGCGCACACACCCCTACACGCCCATACGTCCTCGCACGCGCGCACACGTCCTAGCACGCCCACACACTTCCTAGCACGCCCACACACCCCTGCACGCCCACACTTTCTAGCACGCCCACACACCCCTGCACGCCCACACGTCCTAGCACGCCCACACACCCCTGCACGCCCACATACCCCTGCACGCCCACACGTCCTAACACGCCCACACATCCCTGCACGCCCACATACCTCTGCACGCCCACACACCCCTACACGCCTGCACGTCCTCGCACGCGCACACGCCCACACGTCCTAGCACGCCCACACACTTCCTAGCACGCCCACACACCCCTACACGCCCACACGTCCTAACACGCCCACACACCCCTGCACGCCCACACGTCCTAGCACGCCCACACACCCCTGGACGCCCACACGCTCCTGCACGCCCACACATCCTAGCACGCCCCTGCACGCCCACACACCCCTGCACGCCCACACGTCCTAGCACGCCCACACCCCTGGACGCCCACACGCTCCTGCACGCCCACACGTCCTAGCACGCCCACACGCTCCTGCACGCCCACACGTCCTAGCACGCCCACACACACCTGCACGTCCACACACCCCTGCACGCCCACACGTCCTAGCACGCCCACACACCCCTGCACGCCCACATACCCCTGCACGCTCACACACCCCTGCACGCCCACATACCCCTGCACGCCCACACACCCCTACACGCCCACACGTCCTAGCACGCCCACACCCCTGCACGCCCACACGTCCTAGCACGCCCACACACCCCTGCACGCCCACACGTCCTAGCACGCCCACACACCCCTGGACGCCCACACGCTCCTGCACGCCCACACGTCCTAGCACGCCCCTGCACGCCCACACACCCCTGCACGCCCACATGTCCTAGCACGCCCACACCCCTGGACGCCCACACGCTCCTGCACGCCAACACGTCCTAGCACGCCCACACACTTCCTAGCACGCCCACACACCCCTGCACACCCACACGTCCTAGCACGCCCACACACCCCTGCACGCCCACACGTCCTCGCACGCCCACACGTCCTCGCACGCCCACACGTCCTCGCACGCCCACAAGCAGCACTTTTCCCAGAGTTCATTTTTAAAGTTTCACTTCATATTAAAACTTCAATACGCATAAAGAAGACTTTTTGTTATATTGTCTCGGAGGAGAGGGAACCACAGTGGTCCAGCGGGACCACAGTGGTCCAGCGAGACCACAGTGGTCCAGCGAGACCACAGTGGTCCAGCGACACCACAGTGGTCCAGCGAGACCACAGTGGTCCAGCGACACCACAGTGGTCCAGCGAGACCACAGTGGTCCAGCGGGACCACTGTGGTCCAGCGAGACCACAGTGGTCCAGCGAGACCACAGTGGTTCAGCGAGACCACAGTGGTCCAGCGAGACCACAGTGGCCCAGCGAGACCACAGTGGCCCAGCGACACCACAGGGGTCCAGCGAGACCACAGTGGTCCAGCGAGACCACAGTGGTCCAGCGAGACCACAGTGGTCCAGCGAGACCACAGTGGCCCAGCGACACCACAGTGGTCCAGCGAGACCACAGTGGTCCAGCGAGACCACAGTGGTCCAGCGAGACCACAGTGGCCCAGCGAGACCACAGTGGCCCAGCGAGACCACAGTGGCCCAGCGAGACCACAGTGGTCCAGCGAGACCACAGTGGCCCAGCGACACCACAGTGGTCCAGCGACACCACAGTGGTCCAGCGAGACCACAGTGGTCCAGCGAGACCACAGTGGCCCAGCGACACCACAGTGGTCCAGCGACACCACAGTGGTCCAGCGACACCACAGTGGTCCAGCGACACCACAGTGGTCCAGCGACACCACAGTGGCCCAGCGACACCACAGTGGCCCAGCGAGACCACAGTGGCCCAGCGACACCACAGTGGTCCAGCGACACCACAGTGGTCCAGCGACACCACAGTGGTCCAGCGACACCACAGTGGTCCAGCGACACCACAGTGGTCCAGCGACACCACAGTGGTCCAGCGACACCACAGTGGTCCAGCGACACCACAGTGGTCCAGCGACACCACAGTGGTCCAGCGAGACCACAGTGGTTCAGCGAGACCACAGTGGTCCAGCGACACCACAGTGGTCCAGCGAGACCACAGTGGTCCAGCGAGACCACAGTGGTCCAGCGACACCACAGTGGCCCAGCGAGACCACAGTGGTTCAGCGAGACCACAGTGGTCCAGCGATACCACAGTGGCCCAGCGACACCACAGTGGTCCAGCGACACCACAGTGGCCCAGCGAGACCACAGTGGTTCAGCGAGACCACAGTGGTCCAGCGAGACCACAGTGGGCCAGCGACACCACAGTGGTCCAGCGACACCCCAGTGGCCCAGCGAGACCACAGTGGTTCAGCGAGACCACAGTGGTCCAGCGAGACCACAGTGGTTCAGCGAGACCACAGTGGTCCAGCGAGACCACAGTGGTCCAGCGAGACCACAGTGGTCCAGCGAGACCACAGTGGTCCAGCGAGACCACAGTGGTTCAGCGAGACCACAGTGGCCCAGCGAGACCAAAGTGGTCCAGCGAGACCACAGTGGCCCAGCGAGACCACAGTGGTCCAGCGAGACCACAGTGGTCCAGCGAGACCACAGTGGTCCAGCGAGACCACAGTGGTCCAGCGAGACCACAGTGGTCCAGCGAGACCACAGTGGTCCAGCGAGACCACAGTGGTTCAGCGAGACCACAGTGGTTCAGCGAGACCACAGTGGCCCAGCGAGACCACAGTGGCCCAGCGAGACCACAGTGGTCCAGCGAGACCACAGTGGTCCAGCGAGACCACAGTGGCCCAGCGAGACCACAGTGGTCCAGCGAGACCACAGTGGTCCAGCGAGACCACAGTTGTCCAGCGAGACCACAGTGGTTCAGCGAGACCACAGTGGCCCAGCGAGACCACAGTGGTCCAGTGAGACTGGTTGAGCGGGCCACGATGATCCAGCGGGCCACAGTGGTCCGGCAGGCCAACGTGGTAAAGTGGGAAAACAGTGGTCTAGCGAGACAGTGGTCTAGAGACACATGGATATGGGCCACCGCCGCTACATGGCCCAATAACAAGTACGAACGTTAATTAATCACGAACACACGGGAGCAGTGCACTCCAGTCACGGTACCGTGTCGCAACGGTGTCACGGCACCGTGTTGCAACGGTCTCACGGCACCGTGTTGCAACGGTCTCACGGCACAGTGTGGCAACGGTCTCACGGCATAGTGTGGCAACGGTCTCACGGCGTAGTGTGGCAACGGTCTCACGGCACCGTGTTGCAACGGTCTCACGGCACCGTGTTGCAACGGTCTCACGGCACCGTGTTGCAACGGTCTCACGGCACCGTGTTGCAACGGTCTCACGGCACCGTGTTGCAACGGTCTCACGGCACCGTGTTGCAACGGTCTCACGGCACCGTGTTGCAACGGTCTCATGGCACCGTGTTGCAACGGTCTCATGGCACCGTGCTGCAACTGTCTCACGGCACCGTGCTGCAGGTGGGTCATGCTCAGACTACCATGAAGGTGGGTCATGCTCAGACTTCCCTTCAGGTAGGTTATTTAACGAAAATTGGACTAGAGGCTCACTCCTCCGTTCCTTAATGGGGAAAGACATGCTCGCTCGCTCTCTCTCTCTCTCTCTCTCGAGGCAGAAATAAAAGAGGGAATCCGTCTTGGGATGGAGCAATCCATCTCCTGGTGAGGGTGGGCAACAGTGACCCACCTCTCCATCAATCACACTCACCATTACCAGCCCTCCTCTCCTGACCCGCCCGCACACACGTATTGTGTATTAATAATATATATATATATATATATATATATATATATATATATATATATATATATATATATATATATATATATATATATATATATATATAAAACATAATAATGTTCAAAGTTTATATTGCACTGCGAAAGTTTTCCCACGGTAAAAGTATGGAAAAGTTTTCAGATTAATTTCGACATTGAGAGCAACGTGACTCTTCCTGTGTGTGGTACACTGCGCCAGGTCAACTTAGATTTAGAAAAGTTGTGTACTAGCTGCCGAGTTGTGGTGGCAACTGCTGGGTGAAACAAACTGCCAGATACAACAACAAGCTTTCAAACAAAGTGCCAAAGTAGAACAAACTGTCATGAGTAAAAGTAAATAAAACCAACATGACTGACATGCAAAACCCAGTGTTAAACCTTCATTAATTTCTAAGACAGTATCAACTTAATAGAAATAACATCAACTTTTAAATATATATATATATATATATATATATATATATATATATATATATATATATATATATATATATATATATATATATATATATATATATATATGCTTCTAAACTGTTGTATTCTGAGCACCTCTGCAAAAACAGCGATTATGTGTGAGAGGTGAAAGTGTTGAATGATGATGAAAGTATTTTCTGTTTGGGGATTTTCTTTCTTTTTGGGTCACTCTGCGTCGGTGGGAGACAGCCGACTTGTTGAAAAAAAATTATATATATATATATATACATATATATATATATATTTATATATATATATATATATATATTTATATATATATATATATATATATATATATATATATATATATATATATATATATATATAATATATATATAATATATATATGTGTGTGTGTGTGTGTGTGTGTGTGTAATAGGTAAAACTGGTCAATTAGCAAGAAGTCATTCAAAGTTAAATCCTTTCTAAAATTTTCTCTTATACATTTAAAGATACATTCTTTCATTTACATTAATAAAAAAATTAATGATTTTGTACCAAAAGAACCTTTGGAAACTTACCCAACTTCATTATAACAAGCGCAATTTGATTTAGCCTAATCCAACTAAATATATTTTACAGAAGCTTACAATAATTTAATAATAAACACAATGAAATATATTTTTTTCATAAGATTCAGAATGATTCTTGCGAAATTATTGCATACACAAATGTTCGCTTACCCTGTTCGGCAAGAAGTGCTTTGGCCCGCCTTATGGTGAGCGAAAGACAGATGACGCTCTAGTGTGGTCCCGTGGACTAGAGCATCTTCTGTCTCGCTCACCATGAGGCAGGCCAAAGCAGCATGGGTTCGACTCCTTGGCAAGTCGCAGTGTTGTTACTGATCAATATCACTCCTTCGTGGGTACAATAATATAAAATACTGCTCGTTGGGCTAGTATACCAAACAGGGAGGTTACCTGGAGATTATTCCGGGGATCAACGCCCCCGCGGCCCGGTCCATGACCAGGCCTCCCGATGGATCAGGGCCTGATCAACTAGGCTGTTACTGCTGGCCGCACGCAGTCCGACGTACGAGCCACAGCCCGGCTGATCCGGCACTGACTTTAGGTATCTGTCCAGCTCTCTCTTGAAGGCAGCCAGGGGTTTATTGGCAATTCCCCTAATGCTTGATGGGAGGCTGTTGAACAGTTTTGGGCCCCGGACACTTATGGTGTTTTCTCTTAGTGTACCAGTGGCGCCCCTACTTTTTATTGGCGGCATTTTGCATCGCCTGCCCAGTCCTTTACTTTCGTAGGGAGTGATTTCTGTGTGCAGATTTGGGACCATTCCTTCCAAGATTTTCCAAGTATAGATTATGATATATCTCTCCCTCCTGCGTTCCAACGAGTACAAGTCAAGTGCTTCCAAGCGTTCCCAGTAGTTAAGGTGCTTGACAGAACTTATACGTGCAGTAAAGGATCTCTGTACACTCTCTAGATCTGCGATTTCACCTGCCTTGTATGGAGATGTTAATGTACAGCAGTATTCCAGCCTAGAGAGAACAAGTGATTTGAAAAGGATCATCATGGGCTTGGCATCTCTCGTTTTGAAAGTTCTCATTATCCATCCTATCATTTTTTTTGCACGTGCGATCGTGGCACTGTTGTGATCCTTGAAAGTGAGATCCTCAGACATTACTACTCCCAGGTCCCTTACATTATTTTTCCGCTCTATTGTATGGCCGGAGTCAGTAGTATACTCTGTTCTAGTTATTATCTCCTCCAGTTTTCCATAACGGAGTAGTTGGAATTTGTCCTCATTGAACATCATATTGTTTACCGTAGCCCACTGGAAAACTTTGTTTATATCTTCTTGGAGGTTAACCGCGTCCTCAGCAGATGACAGCCTCATGCAGATCCTAGTATCATCCGCAAAGGATGATACGGTGCTGTGGTGTATATCTCTGTTTATGTCTGATATGAGGATAAGGAATAAGATGGGGGCGAGTACTGTGCCTTGTGGAACAGAGCTCTTCACTATGGCAGCCTCCGATTTAACTCTGTTGACCACTACTCTTTGTGTTCGATTTGTTAGGAAGTTGAAGATCCATCTCCCCACTTTCCCAGTTATTCCTTTAGCACGTATTTTATGGGCTATTACGCCATGATCGCATTTGTCAAATGCTTTTGCAAAGTCTGTGTATATTACATCTGCATTCTGATTTTCTTCCAGTGCATCCAAGGCCATGTCATAGTGATCCAGTAGTTGTGAGAGGCAGGAGCGACCTGCCCTGAACCCATGTTGCCCTGGATTGTGCAGATTTTGGGAATCCAGGTGATTTGCAATCCTGCTTCTTAGCACTCTTTCAAAGATTTTTATGATGTAGAATGAGAGGGAGTAGAATGAAATCAGCTCAGAGGCATCCACACCACCGTATGTTCTCTGATGACGGGTACAACATCTAGCTTGGCTGGATGCGTCATTTTTTAGAATTTCGTGGTCCCGTGGACTAAAGCGTCATCTGTATTTCGCTCACCTTGACGTGGGCCAAAGCAGTATGGGTTCGACTCCTTAGCTAGTCGCAGTTATATATATATATATATATATATATATATATATATATATATATATATATATATATATATATATATATATATATATATATATATATGTCGTGCCGAATAGGCAGAACTTGCGATCTTGGCTTAAATAGCAACGCTCATCTTGCCATATAGGACAAGTGAAAATTTGTGTATGCAATAATTTCGCCAAAATCATTCTGAACCTAACGAAAAAAATATATTCCACTGTGTTTGTTTAGTATTAAATTATTGTAAACAAATCTAAAATATATTTAGTTGGGTTAGGCTAAAATAAATTATTCTTTTTATAATAAGGTTAGGTAAGTTTTCTAAGATTCTTTTGGAGCAAAATCAAAATTTTAAAATAAAAATTTTTTACATTACCATTAATGGAAAAAATATATCTTTAAACGTATAAGAGAAAATTTTAGAAAGGACTTAATTTTAAATGAGTTCTTGCTAATTGACCAGTTTTACATATTCGGCACATTATATATATATAATATATATATATATATAATATATATATATATATATATATATATATATATATATATATATATATATATATATATATATAATATATACAAAAACTTCACAGTAAACATGTGTCATAATATGCAAAATGACCACAGTGAAAACACTGGAGTTCCAATAGCTTTCGAGATTTCTCACATCAATAGCAATGCGAGAAATTTTGAGTGTGTGTGTGTGTCGTGCCGAATAGGTAAAACTTGCTATTTTGGCTTAAATAGCAACGCTAGTCTTGCCGAATAAGGTAAGCGAAAATCTGTGTATGCAATAATTTCGCAAAAATCATTCTGAACCTAACGAAAAAAAATATATTTCATTGTGTTTGTTTATTACTAAATTATTGTAAACTTATTTAAAATATATTTAGTTGGATAAGGCTAAATTAAATTGCGCTTGTTATAGGGTTAGATAAGTTTCTAAGGTTCTTTTGGTACAAAATTAATTTTAACATTAAAATAAATGAAAAAACGTATCTTTAAACACAAGAAAATCTTTTAGAAAGGACTTAATTTTAAACAAGTTCTTGCTAATTGACCAATTTTACCTATTCGGCACGACATTATATATGAATACAGATATGATACAGATATGACTGTTTGCACGTGTGTGTTACTGCGCTACCGTCCTGAGGTTTGATATGTGATGCAGAATAAACTAGCCACTACCACCCACAGGATGGATATGTGATGAGCAACTTGCCACTGTAGGTCAGAAAGGGGAAGGTGGTCCCGGCTGGCCACTGTAAGCCAGAGAGGGGAAGGTGGCCTCAGGTGGCCAAATGGAAATCACACAGCTGATTTTCGAAATGGCCACAAATGAAGAAAAATTGGCACTGAACCTGACTTGTGGGCCAGCTTTACTTTTCGTCGGAACAAGAGAAGGCACAGAGAGAGAGAGAGAGAGAGAGAGAGAGAGAGAGAGAGAGAGAGACAGAGAGAGAGACAGAGACAGAGAGACAGAGACAGAGAGACAGAGACAGAGAGACAGAGACAGAGAGACAGAGAGAGAGAGAGAGAGAGAGAGAAGCTACAAGTGTTGTAGTCAAGGTTAGTGCCTGGTGATGGCCCTCCCAGAAGAGTAGGGGGGGGACGGACAATGGAGATGGAGGAAGAGAAGTGGAGGGCTAGGAGTGGAGGTGAGGGAGTGGGATGTGAGGGAGTAGGGTGGTGGGAAGTGGGGTTTTGGGGAGAGGGAGGTGGGGAAGAGGGGTGCGGTGGGTGTCATGATGGCCTCCTGCCTTTAAGAACAGTGCGGAGAAACAAAAGATATTTTTACACAGTGAGTGAAGCTGTTACTGCTGTCTCCCTCATCCTACAATGAGTGAAGCTGTTACTGCTGTCTCCCTCATCCTACAGTGAGTGAAGCTGTTACTGCTGTCTCCCTCATCCTACAATGAGTGAAGCTGTTACTGCTGTCTCCCTCATCCTACAATGAGTGAAGCTGTTACTGCTGTCTCCCTCATCCTACAATGAGTGAAGCTGTTACTGCTGTCTCCCTCATCCTACAATGAGTGAAGCTGTTACTGCTGTCTCCCTCATCCTACAGTGAGTGAAGCTGTTACTGCTGTCTCCCTCATCCTACAGTGAGTGAAGCTGTTACTGTTACTGCTGTCTCCCTCATCCTACAATGAGTGAAGCTGTTACTGCTGTCTCCCTCATCCTACAGTGAGTGAAGCTGTTACTGCTGTCTCCCTCATCCTACAGTGAGTGAAGCTGTTACTGCTGTCTCCCTCATCCTACAGTGAGTGAAGCTGTTACTGCTGTCTCCCTCATCCTACAGTGAGTGAAGCTGTTACTGCTGTCTCCCTCATCCTACAATGAGTGAAGCTGTTACTGCTGTCTCCCTCATCCTACAATGAGTGAAGCTGTTACTGCTGTCTCCCTCATCCTACAGTGAGTGAAGCTGTTACTGCTGTCTCCCTCATCCTACAATGAGTGAATGCTGTCTCCCTCATCCTACAATGAGTGAAGCTGTTACTGCTGTCTCCCTCATCCTACAATGAGTGAAGCTGTTACTGCTGTCTCCCTCATCCTACAATGAGTGAAGCTGAAGCTGTTACTGCTGTCTCCCTCATCCTACAATGAGTGAAGCTGTTACTGCTGTCTCCCTCATCCTACAATGAGTGAAGCTGTTACTGCTGTCTCCCTCATCCTACAATGAGTGAAGCTGTTACTGCTGTCTCCCTCATCCTACAATGAGTGAAGCTGTTACTGCTGTCTCCCTCACCTACAGTGAGTGAAGCTGTTACTCTGTTACTGCTGTCTCCCTCATCCTACAGTTGAAGCTGTTACTGCTGTCTCCCTCATCCTACAGTGTCTACGTCACCTACAGTGAGTGAAGCTGTTACTGCTGTCTCCCTCATCCTACAATGAGTGAAGCTGTTACTGCTGTCTCCCTCATCCTACAGTGAGTGAAGCTGTTACTGCTGTCTCCCTCATCCTACAATGAGTGAAGCTGTTACTGCTGTCTCCCTCATCCTACAGTGAGTGAAGCTGTTACTGCTGTCTCCCTCATCCTACAGTGAGTGAAGCTGTTACTGCTGTCTCCCTCATCCTACAGTGAGTGAAGCTGTTACTGCTGTCTCCCTCATCCTACAATGAGTGAAGCTGTTACTGCTGTCTCCCTCATCCTACAGTGAGTGAAGCTGTTACTGCTGTCTCCCTCATCCTACAATGAGTGAAGCTGTTACTGCTGTCTCCCTCATCCTACAGTGAGTGAAGCTGTTACTGCTGTCTCCCTCATCCTACAATGAGTGAAGCTGTTACTGCTGTCTCCCTCATCCTACAGTGAGTGAAGCTGTTACTGCTGTCTCCCTCATCCTACAATGAGTGAAGCTGTTACTGCTGTCTCCCTCATCCTACAGTGAGTGAAGCTGTTACTGCTGTCTCCCTCATCCTACAATGAGTGAAGCTGTTACTGCTGTCTCCCTCATCCTACAGTGAGTGAAGCTGTTACTGCTGTCTCCCTCATCCTACAGTGAGTGAAGCTGTTACTGCTGTCTCCCTCATCCTACAATGAGTGAAGCTGTTACTGCTGTCTCCCTCATCCTCCTCACCATCTTCACCCTCCAACTTCTCATTTGTCTACGTCACCTTCTTGACGTGACACTCAACGTCAATTTCTTAACGATGTTTGCCTTTCTGAAAAGTTACCTTAACTTAAAACAGTCTTAGAATAGAGAAGCACTGATTTAGGTCGACTGAACCAAACATGTATGACTGAACCAAACATGTACGACTTTACCAAACAATAGATACGACTGGACCAAACAGGAACGACTAGACCAGACAATAGGAACGACTGGACCAAACAAGAGGAACGACTGGACTAAACAGGTACGACTGGACCAAACAACAGGTATAACTGGACCAAACCACAAGTACGATTGGACCAAACCACAAGTACAACTGGATCAGATGGCAGATAAGTTGAGGTGAGATACCCAAATGTTGCACAAGTGTGTCTATATCAAATTGTCAGCTGTATAGACCGTTTAATTAACTTACAAAACTCATTCCCTGATTTTAGGGCTTCCCACAGTGTTCTCTTCAATGACCTTATTGGACAGTTTGTTCCACTCATCCACAACCATACTGCCAAGCTAGCGCTTTTCTTTATACTATATAATTGTGTCCCGTAGCTCGGTTGGTAGCGCACTCATCTCACACACTGAAGTCCGTGGTTCGATCCTCAGTACAGGTGCAAACATTAGGACGCGTTTCCTAAACACACCTGCTGTCCATGTTCCCCTAGCAGTAAATAGGTACCTGGGTGTTAGTCAACTGTTGTCGGTCGCATCCTGGGGACAAAATTAAATTAATTTGCATAATAAAGGGGTTTCTATATAGTATGTCACTGATGTCAGCTATGGTCTGCGTACGTTGTACATGTACCTGTAGAAATTATTATCAATTATTATTATTATTATTATTATTATAAACCTACAATTATCCAGCTTAAATATATCGTGGTTATATAATTTCAGCTTTTCATATTTTTTTAAGGTATTCCTGTTTTCCATGTTACACTTTATCCATATCTCGCCACTTCCGAAATACATCCTAAATTTGGGAGTATCCATCTTGTACTTGTTGTTCCTGCTCTCTATTTGTACACTTTAGTTATATCCTTCCTAATTCTACGCCTTTCTAGGAGAGTGCAAGTTAAGTCAGCGCCTTTATCTTATCCGTAGGAAGTTTTTGTGATTAATATAGGTGTGTGTGTGTCTACTCACCTAATTGTGACTGAAGGGTCGATTCATAGCTCCTGGCCCCGCCTCTTCACTGGTCGCCACTAGTTCCACTCTCTCCCTGCTCCATGAGCCCTATCATACCTCTTCTTAAAGCTATGTATGGTACCTGCTTCCACTACTTCACTATTCTACTTAACGACAACTCTATGGCTGAAGAAATACTTCCTAACATCCTTGTGGCTCATCTGAGTCTTCAACTTCCAATTGTGACCCCTTCTTGTTGTGTCCCATCTCTGGAACATCCAGTCTCTGTCCACCTGATCAATTCCTCTCGGCATTTTATATGTTGTTATCATGTCTTACCCTATCCCTCCTCTCCTCCAGTGTCGTCAGGTCGAGTTCTCTTAACCTCTCCTCGCAGGATGCCCTTGAGCTCCGGGACTAGTCTCATTGCAAACCAACCTACCTCCCTCCCTCTCTCTCTGTGTGCACGAACTAAGTTTTGTTTTGTCATTTTACAGGAGGGAGAGAGAGAGAGAGAGAGAGAGAGAGAGAGAGAGAGAGAGAGAGAGAGAGAGAGAGAGAGAGAGAGAGAGAGAGAGAGAGAGAGAGAGAGAGAGAGAGAGAGAGAGACAGACAGACAGACAGACAGACAGAGACAGAGACAGAGCATGGAGGGAGGAAAGTGTGTGTGGAGGGCGAGATGGTATTGGAGAGGCCAGGTTGTTTACCTTTCCCGCTGCTAACTCGCACCTTACCTGTTGCTAGCTCCCGCATGTATGAAAGAGGGAAAGTGAGGGAGGCAGAGCTGGAGAGAGTGAGGGAGGTAGGGCTGGGGAGTGTGAGGGAGGTAGGGCTGGGGAGAGTGAGGGAGGTAGGGCTGGGGAGAGTGAGGGAGGTAGGGCTGGGGAGAGTGAGGGAGGTAGGGCTGGGGAGAGTGAGGGAGGTAGGGCTGGGGAGAGAGTGAGGGAGGTCGGGCTGGGGAGAGAGTGAGGGAGATAGGGCTGGGGAGAGTGAGGGAGGTAGGGCTGGGGAGACAGGAGGTAGGGCTGGGGTGAGAGTGAGGGAGGTAGGGCTGGGGAGAGTGAGGGAGGTAGGGCTGGGGAGAGTGAGGGAGGTAGGGCTGGGGAGAGAGTGATGGAAGTAGGGCTGGGGAGAGTGAGGGAGGTAGGGCTGGGGAGAGTGAGGGAGGTAGGGCTGGGGAGAGTGAGGGAGGTAGGGCTGGGGAGACAGGAGGTAGGGCTGGGGAGAAAGTGATGGAAGTAGGCCTGGGGAGAGTGAGGGAGGTAGGGCTGGGGAGAGTGAGGGAGGTAGGGCTGGGGAGAGTGAGGGAGGTAGGGCTGGGGAGAGTGAGGGAGGTAGGGCTGGGGAGAAAGTAAAGGAGACAGGGCTGGGGAGAAAGTACGGGAGGCAGGATTGGGGAGAAAGTGAGGGAGACAGGACAGGGGAGGGAGTGACGTAGGCAGGGCAGGGGAAGGGAGTGAGGGAGACAGGAGCAGGTGTCAGGAAGCTTGGTCACACCTCCCTCATCACCCAATATTCCACCAAGAACCTCTCAAAGTGTGACCTAGTTTTATACAAGAGAGAGAGAGGAGATTAAGAGGGTTTCAGTGTGTGAAAAATCACCCCAGCCCATAAATCCCTGGCTTCTGAGGATGAATAATGAGGAGAAGGATTCAAAAGTTGTCGTTGATAATGTCTTCAATGACAGGATAAATTTTTCGCATTAAAGATGAGCAGTGACGGTTAGGATCGATCCGGGGGGTCACCGCCCCCTCGCTCCCCAGGCTTGGTTCCAGACTAGGCCTTCTGGTTGATAACCAAGTTATTTTTACTGTTTTATTAATGAATATTTAATGAACATCATATCCAAATTAGATAAAATGAGTTGGTACGTCAGTAAAATTATGTACGATCAGGTACACTGTGGCTGTATTTATCAAAACCCACCCAAAAACATGGAATGTTGCAAATAAATTATGCATTTTTAGAAATATTAGCCAGAAAACGCGTTTAGTATGTGTGTGTGTGTGTGTGTGTTAGTTACCATTTTGTCCTAGGCACATGTCGATTAGACACTAGGCCTGTTGTATATGAGTACGTGTGTGTTTGTGTGTGTGTGTGTGTGTACTCACCTATTTGTACTCACCTATTTGTGGTTGCAGGGGTCGAGTCATAGCTCCTGGCCCCGCCTCTTCACTGATTGCTACTAGGTCCTCTCTCTCCCTGCTCCATGAGCTTTATCATACCTCGCCTTAAAACTATGTATGGTTCCCGCCTCCACTACTTCACTTTCTAGACTATTCCACGACTTGACTACTCTATGACTGAAGAAATACTTCCTAACATCCCTTTGATTCATCTGAGTCTTCAACTTCCAATTGTGACCTCTTGTGTATGTGTCCCATCTCTGGAACATCCTGTCTTTGTCCACCGTGTCTATTCTGCGCAGTATTTTATATGTCGTTATCATGTCTCCCCTGACCCTCTTGGCCTCCAGTGTCGTCAGGCCGATTTCCCTCAACCTTTCTTCGTACGACAATCCCCGTAGCTCTGGGACTAGTCTTGTTGCAAACCTTTGCACTTTCTCTAATTTCTTGACGTGCTTGACTAGGTGTGGATTCCAAACTGGTGCTGCATACTCCAGTATGGGCCTGACGTAAATGGTATACAGTGTCTTGAACGACTCCTTATTGAGGTATCGGAACGCTATCCGTAGGTTTGCCAGGCGCCCGTATGCTGCAGCAGTTATCTGATTTATGTGCGCCTCAGGAGATATGCTCGGTGTTATACTCACCCCCAGATCTTTTTCCTTGAGTGAGGTTTGCAGTCTTTGGCCATCTAAACTATATTGTGTCTGCGGTCTTCTTTGCCCTTCCCCAATCTTCATGACTTTGCATTTGTGTGTGTGTGTGTGTTACCATTCTGTCCTAGGCACATGTAGATTAGACACTAGGCCTGTTGTATATATGTGTGTGTGTGGGTGTGTGTGTGGGTGGGTGTGTGTGGGTGTGTGTGGGTGTGTGTGTGTTTTAGTTACCATTCTGTCCTAGGCACATGTAGATTAGACACTAGGCCTGTTGTATATATGTGTGTGTGTGTGTGTGTGTGTGTGTGTGTGTGTGTGTGTGTGTGTGTGTGTGTGTGTGTGTGTGTGTGTGTGTGTGTGTGTGCGCGCGCGCGCGCGAGCACGTGTGTGTGCACGTGTGTGTGTGTACACGTGTGTGTGTGTACACGTGTGTGTGTGTGTGTGTGTGTGTGTGTGTGTGTGTGTGTGTGTGTGTGTGTGTGTGTGTGTGTGTGTACTCACCTAATTGTACTCACCTAATTGTGGTTGCAGGGGTCGAGACTCAGCTCCTGGCCCCGCCTCTTCACTGATCGCTACTGGGTCCTCTCTCTCTGCTTCCTGAGCTTTGTCATACCTCTTCTTAAAACTATGTATGGTTCCTGCCTCCACTACTTCACTTGCTAGGCTATTCTACTTGCTGACAACTCTATGACTGAAGAAATACTTCCTAACGTCCCTGTGACTCGTCTGAGTCTTCAGCTTCCAGTTGTGACCCCTCGTCCCTGTGTCCCCTCTCTGGAACATCCTATCTCTGTCCACCTTGTCTATTCCCCGCAGTATCTTGTATGTCGTTATCATGTCTCCCCTGACCCTTCTGTCCTCCAGTGTCGTCAGTCCGATTTCCCTTAACCTTTCCTCGTACGACATTCCCTCGAGCTCTGGGACTAGCCTTGTTGCAAACCTTTGTACTTTCTCTAACTTCTTGACGTACTTGACCAGGTGTGGGTTCCAGACTGGTGCTGCATACTCCAATATGGGCCTCTGCATACTCCAGTATGGGCCTAACATACACAGTGTACAGTGTCTTGAACGATTCCTTATTAAGGTATCGGAACGCTATTCTCAGGTTTGCCAGGCGCCCGTATGCTGCAGCGGTTATTTGGTTGATGTGTGCCTCCGGTGATGTGCTCGGTGTTATGGTCACCCCAAGGTCTTTCTCCCTGAGTGAGGTCTGTAGTCTTTGTCCACTTAGCCTATACTCTGTCTGCGGTATTCTTTGCCCCTCCCCAATCTTCATGACTTTGCATTTGGCTGTGTGTGTGTGTGTGTGTGTGTGTGTGTGTGTGTGTGTGTGTGTGTGTGTGTGTGTGTGTGTGTGTGTGTGTGTGTGTGTGTGTGTGTGTGTGTGTGTTTTATACCTCTTGTTGGACGAAGATATTTTATATCCTTTATTGGATGGAATGGTTCCATCAAAATCATTTATGGGATATATGTACGTTCTAGTAGCATAGTTAATATACATCTCGCAGACACAGTGAAGCTTAGTATCACGTGGTCATGGCAACAGTCGCTGGACCAGCTAGCCACATCAAGAGTGTGCTCCATTACTCCTGGGATGGTGGAGCCGTATCAGCGCCTCAATATGCTGTCCAGTGTCAAA
Source organism: Cherax quadricarinatus (assembly GCF_038502225.1). Lineage (NCBI taxonomy): Eukaryota > Metazoa > Arthropoda > Malacostraca > Decapoda > Parastacidae > Cherax > Cherax quadricarinatus. The sequence goes on from NC_091365.1 coordinate 9,393,503, forward strand.
ATTACATTAGCAAGTGCTGACTTCTTTGCCCTCTCGAAGAAATCACCATGTTGAAAGGTAGGTAAACAGTTCATAATTGAATATATCTGCTCTGTTGTTGGTAACTTAAGTAACTATTGTAACCAAACTATAAAAGAGTAATTGTGGGCCTACGCTCACAGGTTCACTATTAGTTTCATTAGAAATCTTATGTGTCCCTTGTATTAATACTCTTCTTTTTCCGAGCTTCTAGGCCACAGCTTTATTTCCCTACATTAATTTTAGAACTTTATACCCACTTCTTCTGCTTGGTCCGAATTTGCAGTTTCATCAGCTTTAAGACTAGTGGCGATGCTATAGAGACTCACATCTGCATAAAACAGATATATATCCAGAAGAATTTCTAGGAGATTAATTATAGCCATTTTGTCTCTCTCCTGTCTTGCTTGTGTCATATCTCTGTTACTCGCTTGTCAGGTACTCGGTATCTGTCATCTCCTGCATGGCACCATTCAAATCAGTATCTGCTGGCACAGACAGGAGCCGTGGTTTCCGCCAGGATTCCACCATTCCTCAACCATGTGTTAGTCTTCCTGTCGTTTTCGTGGTTCTTATTAGTACGTGTTCGATAACCAAATATAAATATAATCCTGCCCAAAGTATGACATTCATCGTATAATTTGGTGTCCACTCTGGAAGCAAGTAAATCCATCCTTAATGCTGGTTCTCAAATTAGATCACCTGTTGTAGGTGGATTTGCCCCAGATTTTGCATGCAAACTGCACCCAACGGTGGCGAAATATCACAGCCCTTCTTGGAGAGCATGGAGATGACTTTCCCAATTTCCCGTTGTTGTTTTTTATTTTATGAAGTGGCGAATACTATCAATCATATATTATAACCAAAGACATCCAGTACAATGACCATATATTGTAACTTTTTCATTACCCAGTTTTTGTCTGTCCTCGTCAAATTACGCTTCTAAAAAGACCACATCTGCACAAAGTTCATCTATCGTTAGACTGACATACAAGGATTATTCCAATGATGAAGTCATCGTCGATGTCTTCTGCTGAAAATAGAAAGACTTCTGTGGTTTCAGTCACGTCGAATTTCAAAATGGGGAAATTAGACGCTTTCACCTCAATCCTGACATTCCAAGCAGTATCAAGAAAATGTCCTGTGACTACTCTGGTCACAGTGTGCCACTGATCATGTACCCGGCTGTGTTTGGAGCAAACACGTTCTCCAGCAGCTCTTGAAGGTCTGACCCCTAACATCAGATGTTCTTAACCGATGAAGCAGATTTCAGTATAGAAACTACTGAAGTGAAAAACTACTTTAAGGTGTTTTATTGGCCACAATGGTCACAGTTTTCCACCTTAAGATTAGTCAGAGGTGAAGAAAGGCGTCACAGCGTGGCGTCTGGCTTAGCTACATACAAATCGTAATGATTAGTAAACGCAACTTACGTCACCTGTATTCATATCTATCACTGGTAGATACGATATGGATGACTGACTTGGATGACTCGACTCCAGCCTGTATCATTCCTGAGCAGGCACTGACCATGCAGTTTTACATCGATCTATTTTTAGTGTCGGGTTGTCATGGCAGAGATTAGATATTTCTTCGTAGACCATAATCACTCACTACAGGATGGTCTATTGAAATAACGGATGTATCTTCCTTAGTGTTGAGGCATATTCTATAAGAGAACAGTTCTGACAATGTCTTTTTGTTCCAGTCGTCACGGCGAGTATCATTTCCATTCCATGGAATGTGGTGGATCCATCTAGTAGACTGACGTTGTGATCAAAGTTGTCGGCCATGAAGTGATTACGTGCAGAGACGGTTCAAGAATTTCTATATATGAGGGGCTTAGAGGCAGCAACATGGCTGCAAGGGGACAGCTAAGGAACTTGGCTTGAAGCTAAATTAATTTTATTAGGGGGCCTTTGGGAAACTGATGGAGATTACGGGGGCTGAGTCCCCTCACTTCCCCCCAATAATTACGAATAATGTCTGACAAGGTTGTACCGTATAATCTTGTAGTATTGCATTCAGACCACTTTTGAGTAAGATAAACGGAATACATGACCACTTAACGAACTATTCAGGAATTATGTGACAAAGCTGTGATACATCTGAACAGCCAGACCGATAAGAAGTGGTGCGATAATGACTTGGTCGACCAGTGTCAACAATGACCTGACCCATTAGTAGAAGCTTTACGTCTGCTTTCATTTCGAAATTTAAGGTTCTTAAACGGAGCTCCAAAGTTTGTGGTAAGATCATCATGCTATCTGTCAAATACGACACATTGTAATAAATTGAGTGCATCACTTCTGAAGTGTCCATGCACTTCATTCTTCTTGAGAGCTGCAACTGTCTTAATAGTCATTTGATTAATTATTTTAGGGACAGACTGTCAGTTTAGGGGCTTCGTATAAATCATTCAGGAGAGTTGTTGCTGCTCTCTTAAAGTTACCACACTGACCTTCCAATATGTTATTAATGCCATGTTTGTCCTCATGTATTTGACACGGTACATGTCATTATCACAATGTTCTCTCATCTTCCAGCGTCATCACTGCAGTATTCTCTCATCTTCCAGCGTCATCATTGCAGTATTCTCTCATCTTCCAGCGTCATCACTGCAGTATTCTCTCATCTTCCAGCGTCGTCATTGCAGTATTCTCTCATCTTCCAGCGTCATCATTGCAGTATTCTCTCATCTTCCAGCGTCATCATTGCAGTATTCTCTCATCTTCCAGCGTCATCACTGCAGTATTCTCTCATCTTCCAGCGTCATCATTGCAGTATTCTCTCATCTTCCAGCGTCGTCATTGCAGTATTCTATCATCTTCCAGCGTCATCATTGCAGTATTCTCTCATCTTCCAGCGTCATCACTGCAGTATTCTCTCATCTTCCAGCGTCATCATTGCAGTATTCTCTCATCTTCCAGCGTCGTCATTGCAGTATTCTCTCATCTTCCAGCGTCATCACTGCAGTATTCTATCTTCCAGCATCATTGCAGTACTGTCTCATCTTCCAGCGTCATCATTGCAGTATTCTCTCATCTTCCAGCGTCGTCATTGCAGTATTCTCTCATCTTCCAGCGTCGTCATTGCAGTATTCTCTCATCTTCCAGCGTCATCATTGCAGTATTCTCTCATCTTCCAGCGTCGTCATTGCAGTATTCTCTCATCTTCCAGCGTCGTCATTGCAGTATTCTCTCATCTTCCAGCGTCGTCATTGCAATATTCTCTCATCTTCCAGCGTCGTCATTGCAGTATTCTCTCATCTTCCAGCGTCGTCACTGCAGTATTCTCTCATCTTCCAGCGTCATCATTGCAGTATTCTCTCATCTTCCAGCGTCGTCACTGCAGTATTCTCTCATCTTCCAGCGTCATCACTGCAGTATTCTCTCATCTTCCAGCGTCGTCATTGCAGTATTCTCTCATCTTCCAGCGTCATTATTGCAGTATTCTCTCATCTTCCAGCGTCATCACTGCAGTATTCTCTCATCTTCCAGCGTCATCATTGCAGTACTGTCTCATCTTCCAGCGTCATCATTGCAGTATTCTCTCATCTTCCAGCGTCGTCATTGCAGTATTCTATCATCTTCCAGCGTCATCATTGCAGTATTCTCTCATCTTCCAGCGTCATCACTGCAGTATTCTCTCATCTTCCAGCGTCATCATTGCAGTATTCTCTCATCTTCCAGCGTCGTCATTGCAGTATTCTCTCATCTTCCAGCGTCATCACTGCAGTATTCTATCTTCCAGCATCATTGCAGTACTGTCTCATCTTCCAGCGTCATCATTGCAGTATTCTCTCATCTTCCAGCGTCGTCATTGCAGTATTCTCTCATCTTCCAGCGTCGTCATTGCAGTATTCTCTCATCTTCCAGCGTCATCATTGCAGTATTCTCTCATCTTCCAGCGTCGTCATTGCAGTATTCTCTCATCTTCCAGCGTCGTCATTGCAGTATTCTCTCATCTTCCAGCGTCGTCATTGCAATATTCTCTCATCTTCCAGCGTCGTCATTGCAGTATTCTCTCATCTTCCAGCGTCGTCACTGCAGTATTCTCTCATCTTCCAGCGTCATTATTGCAGTATTCTCTCATCTTCCAGCGTCATCATTGCAGTATTCTCTCATCTTCCAGCGTCATCATTGCAGTACTGTCTCATCTTCCAGCGTCATCATTGCAGTACTGTCTCATCTCCTGAACAAGATAAATAATGACAAACTGTTCCCCCCCATTTTCTCTCCAACAGTCCGCCACTTATTGAATACTTCAACACAAATATAAATGTCACCCGGGTTTAGATTGATTTGTGGACTAGTAGGATACGGAAAAAAATTCTTTTCGTTAGTGTGTGTTGCATATTTAATGGTAAATAATATTTGTGGCAATCAAATCTCTTGCAAACGCGGCGATCCAACTTTCAACATTGTGAACCCAGTTACCATTGAGGTCTTTGCATATGCGCTGAGTGGCTCATTGAAAATCAATGGCTCTTACATGGAAGATATCACAGTCTCTTCTTTCTCCTGATAATTTCTGCAGGTTGACTGCAAAACATGCAACATTCACTGAAAGTGAAACCACGTTCACACGACTCGTTAACCATCGGTTTGCCAGCTTTTTGAAGTAATCATTAATAGTATTTCTATAACAGTACTCGTGCATGTGTTTTTTCGATGCATAGTAATGTCTGCAGAAGTGTGGGTGTTATCCTGTCGTACTGCATTGCTCGACTGATTCCGATGCTTACCGTATCACCAAGTAACACAGTTTGAGTGTACGTCAGAATCTCCTTCACCAAGTATCAGTTTGTTGATTGTACGTCAGAGGCTCCTTCAGCAAGTACCACAGATTTCTGAGTGCACGTCAGATGCTCCTTCACCAAGTATCAGTTTGAGTGTACGTAGGGGGCTCCTTCACCAAGTACCACAGTTTACTGAGTGTACGTCAGATGCTCTTTCACCAAGTATCAGTTTGTTGAGCGTACGTAAGAGGCTCCTTCACCAAGTACCACAGTTTACTGAGTGTACGTCAGATGCTCTTTCACCAAGTATCAGTTTGTTGAGCGTACGTAAGAGGCTCCTTCACCAAGTACCACAGTTTACTGAGTGTACGTCAGATGCTCTTTCACCAAGTATCAGTTTGTTGAGCGTACGTAAGAGGCTCCTTCACCAAGTACCACAGTTTACCAAGTACCAAGTACAGTTTACTGAGTGTACGTAGATGAGGCTCCTTCACCAAGTACCACAGTTTACTGAGTGTACGTAAGAGGCTCCTTCACCAAGTACAGTTTGTTGAGCACAGTTTCACTGAGTGTATGTAAAGTACCACAGTTTACTGAGTGTACGTAAGAGGCTCCTTCACCAAGTACCACAGTTTACTGAGTGTACGTCAGATGCTCTTTCACCAAGTATCAGTTTGTTGAGCGTACGTAAGAGGCTCCTTCACCAAGTACCACAGTTTACTGAGTGTACGTAAGAGGCTCCTTCACCAAGTACCACAGTTTACTGAGTGTACGTAAGAGGCTCCTTCACCAAGTACCACAGTTTACTGAGTGTACGTAAGAGGCTCCTTCACCAAGTACCACAGTTTACTGAGTGTACGTCAGAGGCTTCTTGCAGATCACACAGTTCATACTCGTCAAATTTCAACAGAAATATAAAGACCTATAATGATCAGCTTCCACAATGACTGGACCCAACAGGTTCGTCAGTTATTACACCCGCCAACATTTATACCTCACATTCATTCTATCTCTTTTTTTATGGTTTCGGTCTTGCTCACTTTGGGATATATTATGCAATTTGCTCGGCTGAAAGAAATTTAAATTAAGAATAGATTTTGCAGGAAATGGCCGACACCGAAAATAATTTTAGATTGGAAGGGGGAAGGGGGAATTTCAATGTTAATTAGAAAAAAATATGATTAATCAAGAGGCAAAAACTGAATGTAACTGAAGCAATAATGAAGAAAAATTGAACATGACTGAAGAAATATTGAAGAAAAATTGAACGTGACTGAAGCAATAATGAAGGAAAAATTGAACGTGACTGAAGCAATAATGAAGGAAAAATTGAACGTGACTGAAGCAATAATGAAGGAAAAATTGAACGTGACCGAAGCAATAATATATTCAAACATCCGAATACGCAACATTCCCTTTAACTAAAGAAATGTTCCACCTCTCATTTTCATCTCCATTGATTTTATTCGTTAATGAGTCTATCGTGAGAGTCTATTGCAAGAGTCTATCGTAAGAGTCTATTGCAAGTCTATCGTGAGAGTCTATTGCAAGAATCTATCGTAACAACTTCGTAATTTGTTCCATGTCAGACCCTAGACTGGCTGAACAAGGCTTGTGAACAAGCTCTGTATGAGGAATAAGTTGTGTATAGCGAACCTAACTTAATATAACGGTGTACGACAACCAACATGTTGTTATATAACAACAAACTATGGCACCTAAGGGGTCAAGTGTAAGATTTCAAGCCAAAGTAAGATTTTTCAAGTGGTAAAGACTCGCGAGTGTGATTGAGGGTGGACAGAAAAAAAAAAGAATGAGCGTTGGGAACGCATTAATCTGTCTTGAAAGACTGAAGAGTTAGCCCTACGGCTAATGGAAGAGATCAAGTCTAAAACGAGAGACTTTTGAGGTTGAAGTGAGATATTGAGATCTGAGATGCTGAAAACATGTCAAGAGACTGACGTGAGAAGGAGGGGACGGAGAAGGAACAGAAGTGGTAGTAAAGAGAAAAGGAGTGTTAGGAAAGGGGAAGAGGGGAGGGAAGGAATTTAGAGATATTTATAAGTCAATGCTACAGATATATGCTATCCAACCTTATGCGGACACACACACACACACACACACACACACACACACACACACACACACACACACACACACACACACACACACACACACACACCACACACACACACCACACACACACACCACACACACACACCACACACACACACACCACACACACACACCACACACCACACACACACACACCACACACACACACACAACACACACACACACACCACACACACACACACCTCACACACACACCTCACACACACACCTCACACACACACCACACACACACACCTCACACACACACCACACACACACACACCTCACACACAGACCTCACACACACACCACACACACACCACACACACACCACACACACACCACACACACACTCACACACACATATATATACACACATACACACATATATATACACCTACACACCTACAACAGGCCTAGTGTCTAATCGACATGTGCATAGAACAAAATGGTAACTAACACACACCTACACACCTACACGCCTACACACACACAACAGGCCTAGTGTCTAATCGACATGTGCCTAGGACAAAATGGTAACTAACTAACACACACACACACACACGATGAAGCACGTCAAGAAATTAAAAGAAAGTGCAAAGGTTTGCAACAAGGCTAGTTCCAGAGTCAAGGGGAATGTCCTACGAAGAAAGGTTAAGGGAAAACGGCCTGACGACAACGGAGAACAGGAGGGTTAGGGAAGACATGATAACGACATATAAAATACTGCGAGGAATATATAAGGTTGACAGGGACAGGATGTTCCAGAGTGTGGACACAGAAACTAGGGGTCACAATTGGAAGCCGAAGACTCATCTGAGTCAAAGGGATGTTATAAAGTATTTCTTCAGTCAGTTGTTAGGCAGTGGAATAGTCTGACAAGTGATGTAGTGGAGGCAGGAACCACACATAGTTTTAAGACGAGGTATGATAAAGTTCATGGAGCAGGGAGAGAGGACCTACTAGCGACCAGTGAAGAGGCGGGGCCAGGAGCTGAGTATCGACCCCTGCAACCACAATTAGATGAGTACACACACAAAGAAAAAATAAACCTGTTCTTAAAAGAAAACTCATAAAAAAGCGACGGAAACGTCACAGAGGTTATCGGTGTAAGCTCGAGTTATCTGTACTTGAGACCGTAACGCCACTCTTTATGGGTCGAAATAGTCATAACCAGAATTTTTAAAAGGGTGGACCGGTAAGCCAGCTGAAGGCCTCGGTCAGATGACCAAGAGCTCTAGCTGTGTGTCATCACATGACTTAAGACCCGCGTCAGGAAACCCTTGTCCTGTTTCCTGACAAACCTTAACTTATTTAACCTTACCTAACCTAACTTAACCTAAGCCATTGCTTTTCACTGGTTATGTTCCATCTCTCGCTCTTGGAAGTTAACGTACTGTACACCCGTCTCTCACTCGCGTACACCCGTCTCACTCGCGTACACCCATTTTTCACCCGTATCAGGAGAAATTTTCACCCATTTTCTCCCTCCCACCCCGATAACGCCCACACCCACTCCCTTGCCTACCAGCCCACTCAACCAATTCATCCCTCCCACCTACGTCTACTAATTCCCTCCCACACCCACTCCATCCCTCCCACACACACACACACACACACACACTCCTCCAACTCTGATCAATATTCCCTCCCACCCACCCTACCTACTAGCCAATCGGGAGGGGAGGAGAAAGAGAAAGAGAGCAAGAGAGCGCAAGAGAGAGGGGCAAGAGAGAGAAGGGGGGTAAGAGGGCAAGAGAGAGAGAGGGGGCGGTAAGAGGGCAAGAGAGAGAGAGGGGGGGGCGGTAAGAGGGCGAGAGGGGGGGGCGGTAAGAGGGCAAGAGAGAGGGGGCAAGAGAGAGGGGGCAAGAGAGAGGGGGCAAGAGAGAGAGGGCAAGAGAGAGGGCAAGAGAGAGAGGGCAAGAGAGAGGGCAAGAGAGATCAAGAGAGAGAGGGCAAGAGAGAGAGAGCAGGCAAGAGAGGGCAAGAGAGAGAGAGCAAGAGAGAGCAGGCAAGAGAGGGAGCAAGAGAGAGAGCAAGAGAGAGGGCAAGAGAGAGAGAGAGAGAGAGAGAGAGAGAGAGAGAGAGAGAGAGAGAGAGAGAGAGAGGGCATAAAGTTATGGATTTACAACTGCAACATACAAACATAAATCAAGTACGCCAACACACGCACGCGCCAACGTACACAGGCGCACTTACGCACGCGCACACTGTCTCTCTCCCCCTCTCATCTACACTCTGGCTGTGACCTGGTCACCTGCACAGTGACCTCTGTGTTGACCATCTCAGAACCTTCTCCATATTTCTTCCTCTTCCCTTCTATTCATCTTCCCTTCCTCCTCCCTCTCATATACCTACCGTATTCGTCCCTTTCTTCCTTTCAGCTTCCCCCCCTCCCTATTTCGTTACGTCTCTCCTCCCTCCCTCCCTCAGTACGTCTCCTCTCTCTCTCTCTCTCTCTCTCTCTCTCTCTCTCTCTCTCACTTTCTCTCCCCTCTCTCCCCCCTCTCTCTCCCCTCTCTTTCCCCTCTCTCTCCCCTCTCTCTCACTCTCCTCCCCCTCTCTCCCTCCCTCCTCTCTCCTCTCCCTCCTCTCTCCCTCCCTCCCTCTCTCCCTTCCTCTCTCTCCCCCTTCCTCTCTCTCCCCCTTCCTCCCTCTCCCCTTCCTCCCTCTCCCCCTTCCTTCCTCTCTCCCTCCCTCTCCCCCTTCCTTCCTCTCTCCCTCCCTCTCTTCCTCCCTCTCTTCCTCCCTCTCTCCCTCTCCCCTCCCTCTCTCCCTCCCTCTCTCCCTCCCTCCCTCTCTCCCTCCCTCTCTCCCTCTCTCCCTCCCTCCCTCTCTCCCTCCCTCTTATTCTCCCTCCCTCTCTCCCTCCCTCTCTCTCTCCCTCTCTTCCTCCCTCTCTTCCTCTCTCCCTACTTCTCTTCCTCCCTCCCTCCCTCTAGCTTCCTTCACTTCTAATCCCTTCCCTTTATTTACCTCCCCTTCCATCTTTCCTCTTACCATCCTCCTTTCATCTATCCACCTTCATCTGCATTTATTCCTCTCTTCTTCCAATCTTGCCCCACCTTCCCCTCCATCTCCTCCCCCACCTCTCCCCCATCCCCACCAAAACCTCCACCCCTTCCCAACCCTTCCTTTTAACCTATATGTAACACGTTACAGACAGTAACACAGGCTGCTGGTGACGGTAACAACCATCAACATAGACTGGTGGTGACGGTAGCAACCATCAACAGAGACTGGTGGTGACGGTAACAACCATCAACAGAGACTGGTGGTGACGGTAACAACCATCAACATAGACTGGTGGTGACGGTAGCAACCATCAACAGAGACTGGTGGTGACGGTAACAACCATCAACACAGACTGCTGGGACTCACCACATCGACTCCAAGCTGCGGGACTGATTACCTAACTCATCTTCCACCTTCTCTACATCGAACTGAAGACGCCACTGGTATATACATGTCGTGCCGAATAGGTAAAACTTGCGATTTTGGTTTAAACAGCAACGCTCTTCTTGCCGAATAAGGCAAGCAAAAATTTGTGTACGCAATAATTTCGCAAAAATCATTCTGAACCTAACGAAAAAAATATATTTCATTGTGTTTGTTTATTATTAAAGTACTGTAAATTTATCTAAAATATATTAAGTTGGATTAGGCTAAATTAAATAAGGGTAGGTAAGTTTCCTAAGGTTCTTTTGTTACAAAATCATTATTATATAAACAAAGGAAAAAATATATCTTTAAACGTATAAGAGAAAATTGTAGGAAGGACTTAATTTTAAACGAGTTCTTGCTATTTGACCAGTTTTACTTATTCGGCACATGTATATGCTTATATCAATGCACATGTACACACACAATTATAATATAATTATATATATATATATATATATATATATATATATATATATATACATATATAATGTCGTGCCGAATATGTAAAACTGATCAATTAGCAAGAACTCATTTTAAATTAAGTCCTTTCTGAAATTTTCTCTTATACATTTAAGGATATATTTTTTTATTATTGTTAATGTAAAAATTTATAATTTTGCACCAAAAGGAACTTACAAAACTTACCTAACCTTATTATAACAAGAACAATTTATTTTAGCCTAACCCAACTAAATATATTTTAGAATTGTTTACAATAATTTAATACTAAACAAACACAATGAAATATATTTTTTTCGTTAGGTTCAGAATGATTTGGGCGAAATTATTGCATACACAAATTTCCGCTTGTCCTATATGGCAAGATGAGCGTTGCTATTTAAGCCAAGATGGCAAGTTCTGCCTATTCGGCACGACATATATATATATATATATATTTATATATATATATATACATATATATATATATATATATATATATATATATATATATATATATATATATATATATTTTATATATATATATAGGATGGGGTCCACCTCTGGTGTAAATTGTGGGACCCATAGCCTCGGAGAAGTGGATAAAAAGGCTTCAAGGAAAAATATTTGGATTTCTTCCTGAAGCCGTTTGAATATTCCACTTCCCCTACCACACCATCTTTTGATATATATTTTTTTTACTAATAGGAATATTTTATTACATAATATGGTACAGAAGATTTAAGAGATATACGGTACATGTTGTTACGTGTGTATCACCTATTATAAGGCGAAAATCTCATCCAGCTCCTCAGAGCTGGGGCGTGTGCCCAAAATACAGCAGGCATTACCCCTCTGAACAGCCGCACTGAGCCGCTGGAACAGAAAACTAGCTGCCCTGGGATCCCTAGTTACCCTGATGAGTCTTTTTCCCAGCTCCTTAAGGAATTTAGATGCACTCTTTCCCCATGAGCCAAGGGTCTCTGAGCCTATGGGAACAAACATACAATGATGGGCAAGTTCTCCATATTTTCTAGACTTTTGGGACTCCCTGAAGCTGGCAGCTGCCCCTCCTTCCTCCCTGGTGTATTGGAGATAGGTATCAGCCAAGGTAGATGCACATGTATAGTCCCACACCACCTGCTTCCCATCTGTCCAGGCTTGAAGGGTGATACCATCTGGACACTTCTGGCTGCCATCAGATCTGCATAGTTGGGGTGGCTCCCTTACTGCTGGGCATCCAGCTGTTGTGAGGCTCCTCTTGACAATGTTATTAACCTCCTCATGTCTTGCAATTTTTCCCTCGGATTTACGGCACACAAGACCATGGTACCCGAATCGGTCTGCTGCTTCACTGCCACAAATACACCTGTGTTCGGCGAGAATAGGGGCGGCAAGTCGAAGGGCAACACCGATGCGGATGGTCTGTGGGTCGAGACGTGTGCCAAGGCTGGAGTTGGGAACAGCCAACAGAAAGTCCCCAGCATGAGGGGCTCTCACTGCCAGGAGGCGGGCTCTATCCTTCCCTGACACACTCTGAAGCATTGTTGAGGCAATATTTTCCACTATTGGACCATCCCAGTGCGATTGTTTGTAGTTGTTGGGGGGAGCAGGTCTGGTTTCTGAGCCCGTTAGATTATCCCAGATCATTGCTCCGTCAATGAATTTTTGGTCCTGGACTCCTATCTTGTCCCTAAGATGTTCAGGGAGAATCGCTGCTACAAGCTCTCTGGATGCAATACACGAGGACAGAAAAGCAGGTAACGCAATCTGTGATGACTTGCGGACACCAATGCCTCCTAGTCTGACTGGAAGTGTAGCTTGGTTCCACTGCCCGTCTTCTAGAGTAAGGTTAAGTACTTTCGTAAAAATCTGCCTCAGAATACTGTCATATTCGTGCAGTATAGGGTTATCATATGAAGGTGCACATCTTAGGAAATATGTCAACCTGGGCAGACTCAAGCACTTTATGAGAAGGTACAAGGCATCGTGGGTGTCCAGATTGCCTATTCGTTGTTCCATTCTCCTTAACTCTTCCAATTTCTTCCTGAGAATTGTGTCAATGGCATTGCTTCCCAGAGGTGCTCCTAGCAAGACACTATTTGTGGGGGCAATGACTGCTGCTCCTGGTAGTTTTGATCTCACTGCATTTATCACTTGTTGACTGACTGAGATGATTTCACATTTGGATGGATTCAGGATGAGACCCATTTCCTGTCGTGTCATTACCTGTGTAAGGTCATGTAGGAGGGACTCTTTTGTACCTGCTAGTGTGCCATCATCTAGGAACCAGATGTTTAGCTCGCTGGCCAGTCTGTGATTTCCCTAACTGCTATACAGAAGAGAAATGGTGCAAGAGGATCTCCTTGTTAGACACCCTCCGATGATGTAATTTCATGCTCTCCAAAGAGAAGCATTGATTCCTTGCTATACCCGGCTGAAACAAAAGGGAAGAGACCAGGGAAATGTTCTTGTACTGCTGCTAATACCACGTCTCTTTTCAGGAGATTGAACGCATTATTATATTATATTGAATTATATTATATTATATTGAAGAATGAGTTACTTGTACAACACTTAAAAATCTTTATTGAAGAAAAGTTTCGAAAGTCAATGGTTTCTTCAGTCCAATACAAAGAAGAACGGTGGAAGATGAGGAGTTTGAGGCAATCAGTCCCTCAGCCTCGAGTCGATGTGTTCAGTCCATTCACACAAACACAACTGTGTGTGTGTGTGTGTGTGTGTGTGTGTGTGTGTGTGTGTGTGTGTGTGCGCGCATTGATATATATGTATATTAAGTGTGTTTATATGTATATAAATTCACGTGGGCTGAGTACTTTAGTGGATGTAAACTAGTGGAATATAGTTATCTCTCAGGGTAGGGGTGGAGGTGGAGGTGGGGGTGGAGGTAAGGGTGGAGGTGGGGGTGGAGGTGAAGTGGGGGTGGAGGTGAAGTGGGGGTGGGGTTCGAGTTGGGGTAGAGAAAAGTGAGAGGAATGGGAGAGGGAAGATGGAATAGGAATAAGAAGTGTAGAGTTTGTAGGGGGAGATGGAAAAGTTGGGGGTGAAGGAGATTGTAGAGAAAGGAGGCTACAGAGGGAGGAAGTTGGAGAGGGAGGAGGATGGTGGAGGAAGGGGAGTAGGGAGGAGAGGATGGAGGAGGAAGAGGAGCAGGGAGGGGAGGATGGAGGAGGAAGAGGAGCAGGGAGGGGAGGATGGAGGAGGAAGAGGAGCAGGGAGGGGAGGATGGAGAAGGAAGAGGAGCAGGGAGGGGAGGATGGAGGAGGAAGAGGAGCAGGGAGGGGAGGATGGAGGAGGAAGAGGAGCAGGGAGGGGAGGATGGAGGAGGAAGTGGAGCAGGGAGGAGAGGATGGAGGAGGAAGAGGAGCAGGGAGGGGAGGATGGAGGTGGAAGAGGAGCAGGGAGGGGAGGATGGAGGAGGAAGAGGAGCAGGGAGGGGAGGATGGAGGAGGAAGAGGAGCAGGGAGGGGAGGATGGAGGAGGAAGAGGAGCAGGGAGGGGAGGATGGAGGAGGAAGAGGAGCAGGGAGGGGAGGATGGAGGAGGAAGAGGAGTAGGGAGGAGAGGATGGAGGAGGAAGAGTAGGGAGGAGAGGATGGAGGAGGAAGAGGAGCAGGGAGGGGAGGATGGAGGAGGAAGAGGAGCAGGGAGGGGAGGATGGAGGAGGAAGAGGAGCAGGGAGGGGAGGATGGAGGAGGAAGAGGAGCAGGGAGGGGAGGATGGAGGAGGAAGAGGAGCAGGGAGGGGAGGATGGAGGAGGAAGAGGAGCAGGGAGGGGAGGATGGAGGAGCAAGAGGAGCAGGGAGGGGAGGATGGAGGAGGAAGAGGAGCAGGGAGGGGAGGATGGAGGAGGAAGAGGAGCAGGGAGGGGAGGATGGAGGAGGAAGAGGAGCAGGGAGGGGAGGATGGAGGGAGTGCAACACTGAGGGAAGGATGAAGGAGAGGTTGGAGAGTGGTGGGGAAGAGGATGAAGGGGAGGGTGGGTGGGAGGGGCTTGAGGAGGAGAGAGGGGATGGAGGATGGAGGGGGTAGTGTGTGTTGAGGTGTGTTGCATGATGTGTCCCCCTCTCTTCTTATGACTTGTCCCCTTTAAGTTTTACCCCTCCCCCCCCCACTCTCTTTCTCTCCTCACCATACGTTTCCATCCCATTATCTCCTCAGCTGAGGAGAAAGGGGCACACCCCTCTCTCCATTCCCCTTCATTATTCCCTCCTTTATTTCCACCTCCCTCTCTTCCTCTTCTAGTCTCCTCTTCCTTCCAAACCCGTTACATTCCACACACGCTAGATGCGACTAATTATATATATATATATATATATATATATATATATATATATATATATATATATATATATATATATATATATATATATATATATATATATATATTTACTGCTCTTTTCTTCCCTTTTAATTGTGACTATTTTGGATATCCTATGCCTTTTCCCTATTTTATTGTCTTTCACTTCTCCCCTTGCATTCTCCTTGTTGTCGCTTCCCTTACTTCCCCTCCTGCTACTGCTGCTCCCTTTTCGTTACCCCTGGCAACCTTCCCCTCTTAACACATACCTTGCTCCTTCCACTATCTTCTCTCTTATCCTTCCCTAAACACTGCTAGTTTGAATCTTTTTCCTCACCTATTTTCTCAGTTTCTCTTCTTTTCACCCACCTCACTCTTCTTCTATCCGAACTTCTCTTCATCTCTTTGACCTACACACACTTCCTCTCCCTTTCTCCCAATCCTCCATTTCATCACCCCCTTTTCCTCTCCTTCACCGTCTCCTTCCATGCTTCACTCTCCTTTCTCTTCCTCTTTCACTCCTCTTTTCCTTCCCCTCACCCTCTCTCCTTCCCTCTCATTATTCTAATTCTCTCTCTCTTCCTTTCTCGCACTCTCCCCATCCTCCCTCTCATAACCTCTCCCTCAGACTTCAAAGTCTCACACTGTACAGCCCAACTTGATCGCTGGAAGAGGCTGACGTCTGCGGTTATTAACTTGCAGTGACGTAGGGAACTTGGGGGAACTTCAAGTCAACACACAACAACCATCTTTTGCTGTTATTAGTTCAAGGCTGGTTGGTTCATGGGGGTTTAAAGCCTATCGGCCACACGAGGGTCATTAAGGCTGCACCTAACATGTTCACCACCTGTCAAGAATACTTTAATCCCTAAAATGGGGATTCAAGTGAACTCGCATTGTATATACAATGAGACACATACACCTTCCAGTGTATATATACTCAGAGGTGTGTCTCTCAGTGTATATACAATGCGAGTTCACTATAATCCCCATTTTAGTAATTAAAGTATTCTTGACAGGTGGTGAACATGTTAGGTGCAGCCTTAATGACCCTCGTGTGGCCGATAGGCTTTAAACCCCCATGAACCAACACCTCTTGGTGTTGATGCCTTGTGGCAGGCACGGTGGAGCGCTAAACCCAAAGAGAGGGAGTTCATACAGCTTCATGGGGTGGCAATCAGGTTGGAGCCAAGGAAGAAAAAGTTGGCTCCTGTTTCTTGAATCAAGAGCCCTGCATCAGACCCAAGGCTTAATACAGAGTACATTAAGTTGATGGAAATCGTTCTCTACTCAAATTGCATTGAAGAGTTGAAGAGACGACTAATGATCAGGTGAACTCTGTATCTTTCATTAGCATAAATCATCATATTGAACTCGTGTGCAGTTACTAAGTGTTAGTAACTGGCCAGGTGCAGGTCCAGCACCCTGGAGTGTAGCATTTCAGACTTGGAGGCCAGGGGAGGTCTGTTCTCCCAGTTATACCTCGGAAACCAATAGACTGATCGTAGTGAAACTCGCATAAGTTATTCTCCTGTGAAAGGATGCTCAGAACTGGTCTTCTAATATGATATTAATTTATGGCATTTTACTGAGACGCTTCGCTCACAAGGGACTTACCAGTTCTCTTTGTGAACGGAACATTACTCAACAAAATACTACATACCACAGCGTGTGGGGTATGGTAAGACACATGTACAACGGTTAGGTATCTTTATGCCAAAACGTTTAGCCTACACGTTTCGGAATAAAGATAAGTAACTGTTGCACATGTGTTTTCCTCATCAACTTGTCGGTATTGTATACCAATATCATATTCACTCCGTGGGGTATACTCACCAGCCCCTGAAGAAAAGAGGGAAGGGAATAAACAAAGACCAGGTCTGTAGGCGAGATTGTGCTACTCACCTGCCCAGGAGGAAAGTAGGTCAGTAAGACCTGGTCTGCACCCAACAACGACCGTCACTTACCTGCAAAATAATCGTATAGTCAATTAGTACACAGCCACAAGCAAAAAGATAACACAGGATAAAATGTCAATTAACGACACGCAGGTGCTATTACCCGAGCCAGGATACTTTCTAACATGTCAGGAAATTTGTATACTGGTGTACACCTGGATATACACACGTGAGGGCACTTACACTGGTGTACACTTGCACAGACACACACACAAACACGTAAAGAAAATACAGAAAGTGCAAAGGTTTGCAACAAGACTAGTCCCAGAGCTAAGGGGTATGTCCTACGAGGAGAGGTTAAGGGAAATCGACCTGACGACACTGGAGGACAGGAGAGATAAGGAGGACATAACGACATATAAAATAATGAGAGGAATTGACAAGGTGCACAAAGACAGGATGTTCCAGAGATGGGACACAGCAACAAGGGAACACAGTTGGAAGCTGAAGACACAGATGAATCACAGGGATGTTAGGAATTATTTCTTCAGTCACAGAGTAGTCAGGAAGTGGAATAGTTTGGGAAGCGATGTAGTGGAGGCAGGAACCATACATAGCTTTAAGCAGAGGTATGATAAAGCTCATGGTTAAGGGACAGTGACCCAGTAGCGACCAGTGTAGAGGCGGGGCCAGGAGCTATGAATCGACCCCTGCAACCACAACTAGGTGAGTACACACACGTGAGGATGTTCCAGAGATGGGACACAGCAACAAGGGGTCACAGTTGGAAGTTGAAGACTCAGATGAATCACAGGGATGTTAGGAAGTATTTCTTCAGTCACAGAGTTGTCAGGAAGTGGAATAGTCTAGGAAGTGATGCACTGGAGGCAGGATCCATACATAGCTTTAAGAAGAAGTATGATAAAGCTCATGGAGAAGGAAGAGTGACCTAGTGGCGACCAATGAAGAGGCGGGGGCAGGAGCTGTGACTCGACCCCTGCAACCACAACTAGGTGCGTAAGTACACACACACACACCGCTGCAAACTACCCACCCAGAGCGAAACATTGCTATAACAAGAGGCTTGCAGTATACTATCTTTCTCCAACACACAACCCGCCTCATGAGGTGAGGCGGGAACCTATTCAATGTGTGTGATCCTCTTCAGGTTACCAGATGGAGAATTTACTGCACTCTTGGAGGGAATTGGTTGAGGAGAGTGGGAGTGAGGAAGAGAAGCTGACAGGATGTGGGGTAGACGGGATTGGAAGGGGTGGGAAAGAATGGGACATGGATTGATGATGGGTGGGAGAGGGGGAAGAGTGGGATTGGGTGTGAGAGGAATTGAGTGTGATTAGGTGATGAGGTACAGCGGGGGACATTTTATTCAGAAAATACTAAAACCGACTAATATTCAACGCTTGAAAAAGTTCCATTTCTAACGTCATCAACTTGATATTATCACTATTAACTTAGTACTGTTGTAACCAGCTCACTCTTATCTTACGTAAATTACAAAGAAACTAAAAATCATCCTTGTGGACTGCCTGGTCAACCAGGCTGTTATTGACGACTCTCTGCCACCACACAAACAATGGAAGTAGTGATCTAGTTACCTCGTGAAGAATTCTACTCTGGTTCCAGCAATATTTCCGATATCTGCTGGTAGCAGACTGAATAGTCGAGGACCACGGATGTTGACACAGTGTTCTCTTAGTATGCCCACGGCGTCCTTGCTTTTTTACCGGATCTATTTTACACTTTCTCCCATATTTCTCACTAGTGCATTGTTATGGTAGTGTGTAGATTAATAATAATGCATGTTAGGACAGACAAACGGGGAAAAAAATTCTATGTGAAACAGAAAGATATCCAAAATACATCTTCTCATACGAAAACCTTGGCTACAACACCATCTACTGTTGTATGTATCCTTTACTTAATGGAGATAGAACATACACTAAGTGCAACAAAGAAACGAGTGAAATACTTTTGGCATAATACGACTCTTGTTTACACTGAGCCACTAATCAATCTCGAGACTGACAACCCAAGTATTTTATGAGACTTACAATGACAACTTCTCCGTAATTTCTGATATAACATTAACCTCACTTAACTTCGATGAAGTCATTCATTTTATGCCCACGCACTCCACTCCAGACCCAGACTCGTCGAACTTCATACTGATCAAGGATTGTAAGAAATCATTCTTTTATGTCTTACTTGTATTATAGAGGAAGAGCCTGGGCACACGAGTCATCCCAGTTTTTAAAAACCAAACATGGCAACAAAATAATTGCAAAAACAACAGACCGACAGCAATGACGACCCACATTATCAAGATCTTTGAAAGGGCTGTAAGAAGAAATACTGCCAATCACATGGAACCGCAGCAACCGCACAACCCAGGTCAACAGGAGTTCAAAGTAGGTCACTCCTACCTTTCGTAATTGCTGGACCATGGGGTAACAGCACACAAAATGCAGTAATTGATAAATATCTAATGATATTTAGATATTTAACAAATACAACTTGAAGAGTATGTAAAAGTAAAATAAGGTGAATGCTACAGTGAGAAGCTCTGTTTGTCGAGACACAGTACTCTCCCCAATTCTCTCTCTCATATCTGACAGACAGGAACACAGCACAATATTATGCTTTGCATACGATACTAGCATTTATATGCGTGGCATTCACTGAGGACATAGCCAATCTCCAAGCTGATATAAACCAGATCTTCCAGTGGGCCACAGAAAACAATATAATCTTCAATTTGAACAAATTTTACCTACTACTCTATGAAAAAATGAGTAAATAAAAACTAGAACGAAGTATAAAGCAAACTCAAACCGTGTAACAAAGCGGAATGATATCAGATTTTAGGCTTAGGAACCACAACAGTTTTTATCACAACAGCATGGAAAATGACAGGCTGGATAACTATAACCTTCAAAATATGAGACGCGAAGCCAATAAACTGTACCCCTTAGAACGTAGGCGAGAAATATACATATACCATAACTTACCTCGAAGATTCTAGAGGGGCTGGTTCCAACTCTGCACAACCTACCAAAACAAAAGGCTCGGCAGATGGTGTACGTATTACATTGTTGCTAAGAGTACACTAAGAGACAAATAAGAACATAAGAATGTAGGAACACTGCAGAAAGCCTACTGGCCCATACGAGGCAGGTCCTTATCAAAACGACCTCTACCTAAAGCTACCCAAGAAATAACTCCCGTACCCCATGACACCAACCAAACCCAGCCCCTCCCACCAAACCCAGCCCCTCCCACCAAACCCAGCCTCTCCCACCAAACCCAGCCCCTCCCACTCAAACCCATTAAGTTTAAACTGTCTACAGGTAATCAACATTTGTGTGACCATGGTAGCCTCTCTCGTCTCACATCCCACCCTTCATCCATTCCAAAGTCCCTGCCTCCCCTTTCTCATCTATCCTGTCTCTCCCTCTCTCCATTCATTCCTACCTCTTCCTGTCTGTCACCCTCCCTCATCTTTGCAGAACGACACGCCAAACACCACTTGCAGAATTAAGTTTGATACGTGGCTAATGCAAGATAAAACAACACTGAGCATTTGATAATGGCTCAATGGAAGTACAACATATATATGGCTGGTTTCAGGATAGCAAGCTAACTCAACCCTTTCTTGCTGATCCTTACTGTCGTTGCATTACCACCACCACTGCCATAACCACCACTATTATCATCATCTGCAGCACCACCACCATCTTCGATCAAGGTTTACCAGCATTTACCTACATCTCGATTCCGATTCCAGGGGTCATCGCTCCCTCCCCTTACCGCGGTCCGTTCCCAGACCAGATCAGGCTGATTACTCAATAAGGCTGTCGGTACTAGCAACACGAAGTATCTACCAATGCACAATACGTCGGAGTTCTACTGGACCATATCAAGTAAGTCTTTCTCACCCATTCCCATTCATATATTTGTCTAATCAACAATTAAACCAACCTAAGTATTCAGTTCGTAAAGGAACTTGTAGAATAATAAGATACCTACAGAACACACTATCAAACATCACTACAGATCACACTAACATCACTACAGATCACACTAACATCACTACAGATCACACTAACATCACTACAGATCACACTAACATCACTACAGATCACACTAACATCACTACAGATCACACTAACATCACTACAGATCACACTAACATCACTACAGATCACACTAACATCACTACAGATCACACTAACATCAAACATCAATACAGATCACACTAACATCACTACAGATCACACTAACATCAAACATCACTACAGATCACACTAACATCAAACATCACTACAGATCACACTAACATCACTACAGATCACACTAACATCAAACATCACTACAGATCACACTAACATCACTACAGATCACACTAACATCAAACATCACTACAGATCACACTAACATCACTACAGATCACACTAACATCAAACATCACTACAGATCACACTAACATCACTACAGATCACACTAACATCAAACATCACTACAGATCACACTAACATCACTACAGATCACACTAACATCAATCACTACAGATCACACTAACATCAATCACTACAGATCACACTAACATCAAACATCACTACAGATCACACTAACATCACTACAGATCACACTAACATCAAACATCACTACAGATCACACTAACATCAATCACTACAGATCACACTAACATCAATCACTACAGATCACACTAACATCAATCACTACAGATCACACTAACATCAAACATCACTACAGATCACACTAACATCAATCACTACAGATCACACTAACATCACTACAGATCACACTAACATCAATCACTACAGATCACACTAACATCAAACATCACTACAGATCACACAAACATCAAACATCACTACAGATCACACTAACATCACTACAGATCACACTAACATCAATCACTACAGATCACACTAACATCAAACATCACTACAGATCACACAAACATCAAACATCACTACAGATCACACTAACATCACTACAGATCACACTAACATCAATCACTACAGATCACACTAACATCAAACATCACTACAGATCACACAAACATCAAACATCACTACAGATCACACTAACATCACTACAGATCACACTAACATCAATCACTACAGATCACACTAACATCAAACATCACTACAGATCACACAAACATTAAACATCACTACAGATCACACAAACATTAAACATCACTACAGATCACACAAACATTAAACATCACTACAGATCACACAAACATTAAACATCACTACAGATCACACAAACATTAAACATCACTACAGATCACACAAACATCAAACATCACTACAGATCACACAAACATTAAACATCACTACAGATCACACAAACATCAAACATCACTACAGATCACACTAACATCAAACATCACTACAGATCACACAAACATTAAACATCACTACAGATCACACAAACATCAAACATCACTACAGATCACACTAACATCAAACATCACTACAGATCACACAAACATTAAACATCACTACAGATCACACAAACATCAAACATCACTACAGATCACACTAACATCAAACATCACTACAGATCACACAAACATTAAACATCACTACAGATCACACAAACATCAAACATCACTACAGATCACACTAACATCAAACATCACTACAGATCACACAAACATCAAACATCACTACAGATCACACAAACATCAAACATCACTACAGATCACACTAACATCAAACATCACTACAGATCACACAAACATCAAACATCACTACAGATCACACTAACATCAAACATCACTACAGATCACACAAACATTAAACATCACTACAGATCACACAAACATCAAACATCACTACAGATCACACTAACATCAAACATCACTACAGATCACACAAACATTAAACATCACTACAGATCACACAAACATCAAACATCACTACAGATCACACTAACATCAAACATCACTACAGATCACACAAACATCAAACATCACTACAGATCACACAAACATCAAACATCACTACAGATCACACTAACATCAAACATCACTACAGATCACACAAACATCAAACATCACTACAGATCACACTAACATCAAACATCACTACAGATCACACAAACATTAAACATCACTACAGATCACACAAACATCAAACATCACTACAGATCACACTAACATCAAACATCACTACAGATCACACTAACATCACTACAGATCACACTAACATCAAACATCACTACAGATCACACTAACATCAAACATCACTACAGATCACACTAACATCACTACAGATCACACTAACATCAAACATCACTACAGATCACACTAACATCACTACAGATCACACTAACATCAAACATCACTACAGATCACACTAACATCACTACAGATCACTCTAACATCAAACATCACTACAGATCACACTAACATCACTACAGATCACACTAACATCAAACATCACTACAGATCACACTATCACTACAGATCACACAAATATCAAACATCACTACAGATCACACAAACATCAAACATCACTACAGATCACACTAACATCAAACATCACTACAGATCACACAAACATTAAACATCACTACAGATCACACAAACATCAAACATCACTACAGATCACACTAACATCAAACATCACTACAGATCACACAAACATCAAACATCACTACAGATCACACAAACATCAAACATCACTACAGATCACACTAACATCAAACATCACTACAGATCACACAAACATCAAACATCACTACAGATCACACTAACATCAAACATCACTACAGATCACACAAACATTAAACATCACTACAGATCACACAAACATCAAACATCACTACAGATCACACTAACATCAAACATCACTACAGATCACACTAACATCACTACAGATCACACTAACATCAAACATCACTACAGATCACACTAACATCAAACATCACTACAGATCACACTAACATCACTACAGATCACACTAACATCAAACATCACTACAGATCACACTAACATCACTACAGATCACACTAACATCAAACATCACTACAGATCACACTAACATCACTACAGATCACTCTAACATCAAACATCACTACAGATCACACTAACATCACTACAGATCACACAAATATCAAACATCACTACAGATCACACTAACATCAAACATCACTACAGATCACACTAACATCAAACATCATTACAGATCACACTAACACCAAACTTCACTACAGATCACACAAACATCAATCACTACAGATCACACTAACATCAAACATCACTACAGATCACACTAACATCAAACATCACTACAGATCACACTAACATCAAACATCACTACAGATCACACAAACATCACTACAGATCACACAAACATCACTACAGATCACACTAACATCAAACATCACTACAGATCACACTAACATCAAACATCACTACAGATCACACTAACATCAAACATCACTACAGATCACACTAACATCACTACAGATCACACTAACATCACTACAGATCACACTAACATCAATCACTACAGATCACACTAACATCAAACATCACTACAGATCACACTATCAAACATCACTACAGATCACACTAACATCAAACATCACTACAGATCACACAAACATCACTACAGATCACACTAACATCAAACATCACTACAGATCACACTAACATCAAACATCACTACAGATCACACAAACATCACTACAGATCACACTAACATCAAACATCACTACAGATCACACTAACATCAAACATCACTACAGATCACACAAACATCACTACAGATCACACTAACATCAAACATCACTACAGATCACACTAACATCAAACATCACTACAGATCACACTATCAAACATCACTACAGATCACACTAACATCAAACATCACTACAGATCACACAAACATCACTACAGATCACACTAACATCAAACATCACTACAGATCACACAAACATCACTACAGATCACACTAACATCAAACATCACTACAGATCACACTAACATCAAACATCACTACAGATCACACTAACATCAAACATCACTACAGATCACACTAACATCAAACATCACTACAGATCACACTAACATCACTACAGATCACACTAACATCAAACATCACTACAGATCACACTAACATCAAACATCACTACAGATCACACTAACATCAAACATCACTACAGATCACAATAACATCAAACGCCATTAAAGTCTTTTAGCTGGTTCTATGACATTCATTTGACAGTTTTATGACCTGACAACACGTCAACACCTCCTGACAAGTGTTATGACAAATTTGCAGAGGCAGTAGAGTTTGATTTTGAGCCGGGAGCTCGAGTTTACTGGGCAGTGCCACTTACCCTAAGAGTGAGCACAGTGCCATGAAGATTAGTTTTGAGCAGTATCCACTCCTGAGAGTGAGCACAGTGCCATGAAGATTAGTTTTGAGCAGTATCCACTCCTGAGAGTGAGCACAGTGTCACGAAGATTAGAGTGAGCACAGTTTGAGCAGTATCCACTCCTGAGAGTGAGCACAGTGCCATGAAGATTAGTTTTGAGCAGTATCCACTCCTGAGAGTGAGCACAGTGCCATGAAGATTAGTTTTGAGCAGTATCCACTCCTGAGAGTGAGCACAGTGCCATGAAGATTAGTTTTGAGCAGTATCCACTCCTGAGAGTGAGCACAGTGCCATGAAGATTAGTTTTGAGCAGTATCCACTCCTGAGAGTGAGCACAGTACCATGAAGACACTACTGTTCAAGAACCTATTATTATAGTCATGGCAGGAGCAGTCATACAGCGCCTGAAGGGGGATGAAAAGAATTCAGACTGGATTCAAGGAAACTGAGCACAGGTCCGATTCCTTTCGTCAAAAGCCCCCTTACCAGCATCAAGGCACCCGACCAGCGCCCTTGACGGGCAGGCACCCGACCAGCACCCTTGACGGGCAGGCACCCGACCAGCACCCTTGACGGGCAGGCACCCGACCAGCACCCTTGACGGGTGCCTGCCCGATAAAGGGTTTTAAAGATATATTTTCTTCATTAATGTTAATGTAAAAATTAATAATTTTGTACCAAAAGAACCTTAGAAAACTTACCTAACCTTATTATAACAAGCCTAATTTAATTTAGCTTAATCCAACTAAATATATTTTAAGACAAGTTTACAATAATTTAAATAAACAAACACAATTAAATATATTTTTTCGTTAGGTTCAGAATGATTTTTGCGAAATTACTGCATATACCAATTTTAGCTTACCTTATTTGGCAAGAAGAACGCTGCTATTTAAGCCAGAATCACAAGTTTTACTATTCAGCATGACATATATAAATGTAATACAATCACAAATAGGCAGCTATAACAATACAGAGGAAGCTATATGGGGATGGAAATCTTTAGCTTAAGATCTTAAACAATGTGCGTCGTCAGGAGCTAAGCAATTTTGCAAGACTGGCACGGGGCAATTCTCTCTGAACTATTCTCCAGGCTGAGGGACTGACCACCTTAATACTTCTACAAGGTTGATGGACTGATTACATCATGTTCTTTTCACTACTACACTTGCCCCCTCTGTATCTGACTGAAGAAGCCTACTGTGTAGGCGAAACGTTTCATCAATAAAGACACCCAAATGCTGCACAATGCACATGTCTCAATCATTAGCCTAAATGATGCAAATGTTGAAAAGGGTTGAAGACTCATTGTAGTGACCTTAATTCCTGGGTTGTTTCAGGCACGTAACCGTGAAAGGGTCTGCTCGTGGGTGAAACGCTGTACCATCACGAACAGACCGATTGATCAGCATTCAACATGTCTCGCTACACAAGGAAAGCCGACGGAAGAACCACCCTCGATAACTGTCACAGGTAAGTCTTTGTCCTCCTCTTGTCCTTATCTCCACTATCTCCCTTTCCTCTCCCTCAATCAGTCTCTCAATCAGCAACCCTCCCTCCCTCCCTCCTCCTCATCTCTCTCTCTCTCTCTCTCTCTCTCTCTCTCTCTCTCTCTCTCTCTCTCTCTCTCTCTCTCTCTCTCTC
The DNA here is from genome assembly GCF_038502225.1 of Cherax quadricarinatus. Lineage (NCBI taxonomy): Eukaryota > Metazoa > Arthropoda > Malacostraca > Decapoda > Parastacidae > Cherax > Cherax quadricarinatus. The sequence goes on from NC_091365.1 coordinate 9,420,566, forward strand.
TCTCTCTCTCTGGTCTACCTTCACTTGCCTTGCCATTAAATTTCTAAACATAGTGCATCCCTGGCGCCAAATATAGCCCTAGTGTCCCCCCACTCCACTAATTGGCCGTCAGCCCTCGCAGGAGGACCCATGACCCACCACTCTATCCTATGCAACCCACTGATAACGTCAAGTCCAGCAAGGAAAAGAAAGAAAATCGGAAGAGGGCAAGCTGTCTCCGTAGATTTATTAACCGGACTGTGAGCGCTAGTGACGTCACGACAGCACCAGCGTTGCCACCACCAGCTGGCCAAGCTACCTCACCCTCCCTATGGTATCACATCATTTTATCTCAACTGCTAGTCAGGGTAAGCCTGGATTATACATCCACTGGGTACAGTGGGAACGGTGTCCAAATAGTTTTTAAGCCCCCTCAAGTTAGGTTTCTTGAAAAGGTTCTAGGATTAAAAAAAAAAAAAAAAAAATTAGGCCCTTTCAAGAAGTTTTGTACCAATCAAGGGAGTTTGAAAAAAAATTTTTTTTTTTCTTCGAAACCTAACTTCGAAGTCTCAAATAATTTTTTAAGCCAAATTCTACTAAATAAATAGTACATCAATTTATAAGTGTTTTATATTACTTAAAATGAATGATATATATTTTATGTTCAGATTTTCGCAGATTTGTACCATAAATAAATTTTTGCTCTTATTCGGCACGAAATGTTATATATATATATATATATACATATATATATATATATATATATATATATATATGTCGTGCAGAATAGGCAGAACTTGCGATCTTGGCTTAAATAGCAACGCTCATCTTGCCATATAGGACAAGTGAAAATTTGTGTATGCAATAATTTCGCCAAAATCATTCTGAACCTAACGAAAAAAAATATATTTCACTGTGTTTGTTTAGTATTAAATTATTGTAAACAAATCTAAAATATATTTAGTTGGGTTAGGCTAAAATAAATTGTTCTTGTTATAATAAGGTTAGGTAAGTTTTCTAAGATTCTTTTGGTGCAAAATTATAAATTTTTACATCAACATTAATGAAAAAAATATATCTTTAAACGTATAAGAGAAAATTTCAGAAAGAACTTAATTTAAAATGAGTTCTTGTTAATTGACCAGTTTTACATATTCGGCACGACATTATATATATATATATATATATATATATATATATATATATATATATATATATATATATATATATATATTTGGGGTAGAAGGATCCCAAAATTTTTGCTGATATACTTTTTCTATATTTTTATTTTTTAGGTTATATGTTCAATATTGTACAAAGGTTATTAAATAACACATGAAGGCTAAATATTAAATACCTTAATTTCTGTTAGATATTACTTCCTGTGTGTGTGCAACATATCAATATAGCTCTAGTGTGTGTGTGCGCAACATGTCATCAGTACAGTAAAAAGCGTAGACGAAGTCTCTCTTTCTCTGTACATCTCTATGTAGACTGTGTACCTCTCTCTCTCTCATATATATATATATATATATATATATATATATATATATATATATATATATATATATATATATATATATACATATATATATATATATACATATATATATATATATACATATATATATATATATACATATATATATATATATACATATATACATATATATATACAATAAGATCACAGTAAACAGGTGATTTCAGAATATGCAAAACAACCACTCTGAAAGAATAGAGAAATTCCAAGCGCTTTCGTGACTACTCACATTATCAAGGAACTATGAAAGTAAAGCATCCAAGGAAGGTATATAAGTGGGTCTGGCCAACACCTCTATCAGATCCCACAACGGTTAAACACCTGACGCGCGCCGGCCCAAATGGACAGGTCCTTTGCACAACCACCAACAAACTATTCTACCCAAGAAAATTTCTAAAATTATTATTTGTCCAGTGTATTATTAAATTCTTCCCATATTCTATTAATTATAAATGGATCTAAGTTATATAAACCAAAGGAAATATTCATATTATTGTCAAAACTGCTTTTTATGAAACAAGATTCAATTATATTCCTGTCGACCATGGACTTGCTTGATACTACTTTCTCAACTTTTTGAAAATCAATTGGATAGTTAAAATTTCTCACATGAATAAATAGAGCATTGGAATCTTGTCCAGTTCTAATGCTATATTTATGATAAATTAGACACATGTGCAACTCTTGGGTATCTTTATTGAGGAAACGTTTCGCCACACAGTGGCTTCATCAGTCCATACAAAGGAGAATCTTGAAGAACAGGAGGAGAATGAGGTAATCAGTCCCTCAACCTTGAGTCGATGTGGTCAGTCCATCAATCTTGAATAGTGCATCCCTATAGTGCATTCTATTCAAGATTGATGGACTGACCACATCGACTCAAGGTTGAGGGACTGATTACCTCATTCTCCTCCTGTTCTTCAAGATTCTCCTTTGTATCGACTGATGAAGCCACTGTGTGGCGAAACGTTTCCTCAATAAAGATACCCAAGAGTTGCACATGTGTCTAATTTATCAACATGTCGGTTCTCTAAACCATTCATCTACAAATGCTATATTTATGTTGTTTTAATCTTAGTTCGAGATTTTTACCAGTTTGACCGTAATAAACTTTATCGCAAATTTTACAAGGAATCTTATACACACATCCATCAGCATTTTGGGGGGAATTCTTTATCAAAAGTTTTTTTACTATATCAAGATTTTTGAATACAACTTTAATATTAAAAGTCTTAAGAAGAGAAGGCATATCAACCAAGTTTTCATGGTAAGGGAGAACCAACATATTTTTAGTTGAATAAGGCTGAATAAAAATACGTTGGTTCTCCCTTACCATGAAAACTTGGTTGATATGCCTTCTCTTCTTAAGACTTTTAATATTAAAGTTGTATTCAAAAATCTTGATACAGTAAAAAAAAAACTTTTGATAAAGAATTCCCCCCAAAATGCTGATGGATGTGTCTAAGATTCCTTGTAAAATTTGCGTTAAAGTTTATTACGGTCAAACTGGTAAAAATCTCGAACTAAGATTAAAACAACATAAATATAGCATTAGAACTGGACAAGATTCCAATGCTCTATTTATTCATGCAAGATATTTTAACCATCCAATTGATTTTCAAAAAGTTGAGAAAGTAGTATCAAGCAAGTCCATGGTCGACAGGAATATAATTGAATCTTGTTTCATAAAAAGCAGTTTTGACAATAATATGAATATTTCCTTTGGTTTATATAAATTAGATCCATTTATAATAGAATTTGGGAAGAATTTAATAATACACTGGACAAATAATAATTTTAAAAATTTTCTTGGGTAGAATAGTTTGTTGGTGGTTGTGCAAAGGACCTGTCCAGTTGGGCGGCGCGCGTCAGGTGTTTAACCGTTGTGGGATCTGATAGTGAGGTGTTGGCCAGACCCCCTTATATACCTTCCTTGGATGCTTTACTTTCATAGTTCCTTGATAATGTGAGTAGTCACGAAAGCGCTTGGAATTTCTCTATTCTTTCAGAGTGGTTTTGCATATATATATATATATATATATATATATATATATATATATATATATATATTTGTGTGTGTGTGTGTGTGTGTGTGTGTGTGTGTGTGTGTGTGTGTGTGTGTGTGTGTGTGTGTGTGTGTGTGTGTGTGTGTGTGTATATGCGCGCGTGTGTGTGTGTCTCTCTCCCTCTCTGTGTTTGTATGTCTCCCCCTCTCTCTGTCTATATGTCTCCCCCTCTCTCTGTGTCTATATGTCTCCCCCTCTCTCTGTGTCTATATGTCTCTCCCTCTTTGTGTCTATATGTCTCCCCCTCTCTCTGTCTATATGTCTCCCCCTCTCTCTGTCTATATGTCTCCCCCTCTCTCTGTCTATATGTCTCCCCCTCTCTCTGTCTATATGTCTCCCCCTCTCTCTGTCTATATGTCTCTCCCTCTCTCTGTGTCTATATGTCTCTCCCTCTTTGTGTCTATATGTCTCCCCCTCTCTCTGTCTATATGTCTCCCCCTCTCTCTTTGTCTGTCTCCCCCTCTCTCTCTACATGTCTCACCCTCTCTCTCTACATGTCTCACCCTCTCTCTCTACATGTCTCTCCCTCTCTCTGTGTTTATATGTCTCTCCCTCTCTGTGTCTATACGTCTCCCCCTCTGTGTCTATATACATCTCCCTCCCTCTATTTGTCTCCCCCTCTCTCTGTCTATATGTCTCCCCCTCTCTCTGTCTATATGTCTCCCCGTCTCTCTTTGTCTGTCTCCCCCTCTCTCTCTACATGTCTCCCCCTCTCTCTTTGTCTGTCTCACCCTCTCTCTCTACATGTCTCACCCTCTCTCTCTACATGTCTCACCCTCTCTCTCTACATGTCTCACCCTCTCTCTGTGTCTATACGTCTCTCCCTCTCTGTGTCTGTCTCCCCCTCTCTGTCTATATGTCTCCCCCCGTGTCTCTCTCTCCCTCGTCTGTGTATGTACGTCTCTCTCTCTGTCTCAAGTTAAACAGAATAATAAAGTTTGGTGTCATCTTAGCTCGTGCAGAAATACACGAAAATTGTATCTCAGTAAGGTGAACGCACGTCAACACCAGAACATCCAATGATGTACTCCAGATAACTGCCTCTTGATCCAAGGAACTGCAGGTGTTCGCTAATTACTAGGATCAGGCCCTTGATAACCTCCCGTGTCCACAGGCGCTTCATGACTGACGGGTTTAGCGTTTCATATTTATTTGCAGAAGAAGTTGAAGAAGAAGTTGAAAAGTTGAAAAAAAGATGAAAGTTAAAGTACAGAAAAAGAAAATGAAAGAAGGAAAAAAGAAAAAAAAGCAGTAAGGCTCAGCAGCCAATCCAAGTCGAGGAAAGTTTGCACCGACCAATCATCTCACAGCTTTCAAATCACGACTAGCCTCTGAGAACCAATAGTAATGCAAATAAAAAATTTGGATAATTCATAATAAAAAATTATAAAGTAATTTTTTATTCTAAGTACTTTTTGTGGGGAAGGAGGGGGGGGGGTAAAAGTTAAATATTCTTGCAGTTCTAAATATTATTGTTTTACGTCTAACCAAAATAAAATTATCATCTTCCATAATCTAAAACCATTCTTCACTCCCCCACCATCCTTCACTCCCCCGCCATCCTTCACTCACTCCCCCACCATCCTTCACTCCCCCACCATCCTTCACTCACTCCCCCACCATCCTTCACTCACTCCCCCACCATCCTTCACTCCCCCACCATCCTTCACTCCCCCACCATCCTTCACTCACTCCCCACCATCCTTCACTCACTCCCCCACCATCCTTCACTCACTCCCCCACCATCCTTCACTCACTCCCCCACCATCCTTCACTCCCCCACCATCCTTCACTCCCCCACCATCCTTCACTCCCCCACCATCCTTCACTCCCCCACCATCCTTCACTCCCCCATCCTTCACTCGCTCCCCCACCATCCTTCACTCGCTCCCCCACCATCCTTCACTCGCTCCCCCACCATCCTTCACTCGCTCCCCCACCATCCTTCACTCGCTCCCCCACCATCCTTCACTCGCTCCCCCACCATCCTTCACTCACTCCCCCACCATCCTTCACTCACTCCCCCACCATCCTTCACTCACTCCCCCACCATCCTTCACTCACTCCCCCACCATCCTTCACTCCCCCACCATCCTTCACTCCCCCACCATCCTTCACTCCCCCACCATCCTTCACTCCCCCACCATCCTTCACTCCCCCACCATCCTTCACTCCCCCACCATCCTTCACTCCCCCACTATCCTTCACTCACTCCCCCACCATCCTTCACTCACTCCCCCACCATCCTTCACTCACTCCCCACCATCCTTCACTCACTCCCCTACCATCCTTCACTCCCCCACCATCCTTCACTCACTCCCCCACCATCCTTCACTCACTCCCCCACCATCCTTCACTCACTCCCCCACCATCCTTCACTCACTCCCCCACCAACCTTCACTCACTCCCCCACCATCCTTCCCTCACTCCCCCACCATCCTTCACTCACTCCCCCACCATCCTTCCCTCGCTCCCCCACTATCCTTCACTCACTCCCCCGCCATCCTTCACTCCCCCACCATCCTTCACTCACTCCCCCACCATCCTTCACTCACTCCCCCACCATCCTTCACTCGCTCCCCCACCATCCTTCACTCGCTCCCCCACCATCCTTCACTCGCTCCCCCACCATCCTTCACTCGCTCCCCCACCATCCTTCACTCGCTCCCCCACCATCCTTCACTCACTCCCCCACCATCCTTCACTCACTCCCCCACCATCCTTCACTCCCCCACCATCCTTCACTCACTCCCCCACCATCCTTCACTCACTCCCCCACCATCCTTCACTCACTCCCCCACCATCCTTCACTCACTCCCCCACCATCCTTCACTCACTCCCCGACCATCCTTCACTCCCCCACCATCCTTCACTCACTCCCCCACCATCCTTCACTCACTCCCCCACCATCCTTCACTCACTCCCCCACCATCCTTCACTCACTCCCCCACCAACCTTCACTCACTCCCCCACCCTCCTTCACTCACTCCCCCACCATCCTTCACTCACTCCCCTACCATCCTTCACTCCCCCACCATCCTTCACTCACTCCCCCACCATCCTTCACTCACTCCCCCACCATCCTTCACTCACTCCCCCACCATCCTTCACTCACTCCCCCACCATCCTTCACTCACTCCCCCACCATCCTTCACTCACTCCCCCACCATCCTTCACTCGCTCCCCCATCCTGCACTCGCTCCCCCACCATCCTGCACTCGCTCCCCCATCCTTCACTCGCTCCCCCACCATCCTTCACTCGCTCCCCCACCATCCTTCACTCGCTCCCCCACCATCCTTCACTCGCTCCCCCACCATCCTTCACTCGCTCCCCCACCATCCTTCACTCGCTCCCCCACCATCCTTCACTCACTCCCCCACCATCCTTCACTCACTCCCCCACCATCCTTCACTCACTCCCCCACCATCCTTCACACACACCCCCACCATCCTTCACTCACTCCCCCACCATTCTTCACTTCACTCACTCCCCCACCATCCTTCACTCACTCCCCCACCATCCTTCACTCACTCCCCCACCATCCTTCACTCACTCCCCCACCATCCTTCACTCACTCCCCCACCATCCTTCACTCACACCCCCCACCATCCTTCACTCTCTCCCCCACCATCCTTCACTCACTCCCCCACCATCCTTCACTCACTCCCCCACCATCCTTCACTCACTCCCCCACCATCCTTCACTCGCTCCCCCACCATCCTTCACTCACTCCCCCACCATCCTTCACTCACTCCCCCACCATCCTTCACTCACTCCCCCACCATCCTTCACTCACTCCCCCACCATCCTTCACTCACTCCCCCACCATCCTTCCCTCACTCCCCCACCATCCTTCACTCACTCCCCCACCATCCTTCACTCACGCCCCCACCATCCTTCACTCACTCCCCCACCATCCTTCACTCACTCCCCCACCATCCTTCACTCACTCCCCCACCATCCTTCACTCACTCCCCCACCATCCTTCCCTCGCTCCCCCACCATCCTTCACTCACTCACTCACTCCCACACCATCCTTCACTCACTCCCCCACCATCCTTCACTCACTCCCCCACCATCCTTCACTCACTCCCCCACCATCCTTCACGCTCTCCCCCACCATCCTTCACTCGCTCCCCCACCATCCTTCACTCACTCCCCCACCATCCTTCACTCACTCCCCCACCATCCTTCACTCACTCCCCCACCATCCTTCACTCACTCCCCCACCATCCGTCACTCACTCCCCCACCATCCTTCACTCACTCCCCCACCATCCTTCACTCACTCCCCCACCATCCTTCACTCACTCCCCCACCATCCTTCACTCACTCCCCCACCATCCTTCACTCACTCCCCCACCATCCTTCACTCACTCCCCCACCATCCTTCACTCACTCCCCCACCATCCTTCACTCACTCCCCCACCATCCTTCACTCACTCCCCCACCATCCTTCACTCGCTCCCCCACCATCCTTCACTCACTCCCCCACCATCCTTCACTCACTCCCCCACCATCCTTCACTCACTCCCCCGCCATCCTTCCCTCACTCCCCCGCCATCCTTCACTCCCCTACCCTCCTTCACTCCCCCACCATCCTTCACTCCCCCACCATCATTCACTCCCCCACCATCCTTCACTCACTCCCCCGCCATCCTTCACTCCCCACCATCCTTCACTCACTCCCCCACCATCCTTCACTCCTCCCCCACCATCCTTCACTCACTCCCCCACCATCCTTCACTCACTCCCCCACCATCCTTCCCTCACTCCCCCACCATCCTTCCCTCACTCCCCCACCAGCCTTCCCACACTCCCCCACCATCCTTAACTCACTCCCCCACCATCCTTCCCTCACTCCCCCACCATCCTTCCCTCACTCCCCCACCATCCTTCACTCACTCCCCCACCATCCTTCACTCACTCCCCAACCATCCTTCACTCACCCCCCACCATCCTTCACTCACTCCCCCACCATCCTTCCCTCACTCCCCCACCATCCTTCACTCACTCCCCCACCATCCTTCACTCACTCCCCCACCATCCTTCACTCACTCCCCCACCATCCTTCCCTCACTCCCCCACCATCCTTCACTCACTCCCCCACCATCCTTCACTCACTCCCCCACCATCCTTCACTCACTCCCCCACCATCCTTCCCTCACTCCCCCACCATCCTTCCCACACGCCCCTACCATCCTTCACCATCCTTCACTCACCCCCCACCATCCTTCACTCACTCCCCCACCATCCTTCACTCACTCCCCCACCATCCTTCACTCACTCCCCCACCATCCTTCACTCACTCCCCCACCATCCTTCACTCACTCCCCCACCATCCTTCACTCACTCCCCCACCATCCTTCACTCACTCCCCCACCATCCTTCACTCACTCCCCCACCATCCTTCACTCACTCCCCCACCATCCTTCACTCACTCCCCCACCATCCTTCACCCACTCCCCCACCATCCTTCACTCACTCCCCCACCATCCTTCACTCACTCCCCCACCATCCTTCACTCACTCCCCCACCATCCTTCACTCACTCCCCCACCATCCTTCACTCACTCCCCCACCATCCTTCACTCACTCCCCCACCATCCTTCACTCACTCCCCCACCATCCTTCCCTCGCTCCCCCACCATCCTTCACTCACTCCCCACCATCCTTCACTCACTCCCCCACCATCCTTCACTCACTCCCCCACCATCCTTCCCTCACTCCCCCACCATCCTTCACTCACTCCCCCACCATCCTTCACTCACTCCCCCACCATCCTTCCCTCACTCCCCCACCATCCTTCACTCACTCCCCCACCATCCTTCACTCACTCCCCCACCATCCTTCACTCACTCCCCCACCATCCTTCACTGACTCCCCCACCATCCTTCCCTCACTCCCCCACCATCCTTCCTCGCTCCCCACCATCCTTCACTCACTCCCCCACCATCCTTCACTCACTCCCCCACCATCCTTCACTCGCTCCCCCACCATCCTTCCCTCACTCCCCCACCATCCTTCACTCACTCCCCACCATCCTTCACTCACTCCCCCACCATCCTTCCCCCACCATCAATCAGAGTCTGGCAGACACGCTCACCTTTAGATTATGCAAAACAGCCAAGAACTTACAGTAATTACATGTGTTTTGTCCTCTATGATAACCAGGTGTGGCTGACCTCTAACACTGGCACAGAATAGTGGAGCCACGATAGTAAGACAAACGAGGAGAAACTAAATACTTAGCTGTGATATATAACAGTTCCTTAATGTGAGAAATCACGGAAACGCTTGGAGGTTTTCTGCACACACACACACACATTTATATATATATATATATATATATATATATATATATATATATATATTATGAAATAATCGCGAACAAGCGATGCAAGATGCAAAACATCCACAGGCGGAGTTGAATGTTAGCTCTAGGTCTTCCGTGTTACAATTAGCACGTAACATGCAATGTTGCAGAATTGAGCAGGAATTCCAAGCAGATTAGTTCAGAGAAACGTTTCCCTGTGGTTGTTTTCGCGTATATATATATATATATATATATATATATATATATATATATATATATATATATATATATATATATATATATATATATATATATATATATAATGTCGTGCCGAATATGTAAAACTAGTCAATTAGCAAGAACTCATTTAAAATTAAGTTCTTTCTAAAATTTTCTCTTATATGTTTAAAGTTATATTTTTTCATTAATGTTAGTGTAAAAATTTTTAATTTTGCTCCAAAAGAATCTTAGAAAACTTACCTAACCTTATTATAAAAAGAGCAATTTATTTTAGCCTAACCCAACTAAATATATTTTAGAATTGTTTACAATAATTTAATACTAAACAAACACAGTGAAATATATTTTTTCCGTTAGATTCAGAATGATTTTAGCGAAATTATTGCATACACAAATTTTCGCTTGTCCTATATGGCAAGATGAGCGTTGCTATTTAAGCCAAGATGGCAAGTTCTGCCTATTCGGCACGATATATATATATATATAAATATATATATATATATATATATATATATATATATATATATATATCTATACATATATATATATATATATATATATATATATATATATATATATATATATATACATACATTAAATATATATATATACATATATATATATATATATATATATATATATATATATATATATATATATATATATATATATATATACACACACACACACAGACAAACGCGGAGAGAGAGAGTGAGTTTGTGTGTTTAACACACAAATTAAAAAGGATAAAATATCTAAACAATAAATGAGGAGCAAGAAAAAGAGAGAAAGAGGAAGAAACGAGGAGAGGGAGGGAGCAGAGGAAGTGGACATTTTTACCATGGGGGTGACTTGAGGTTGCCAGGGGTGGTGATAGCAGGCGGGGAGCAGGCACACTCGCAGCCAGCCACGATAACACGACAAGGTAGTCAATAATGACGGAGCTAGCGGAAGGTGTAGGGGGGAAGAAATAAAAAAAAAAGAAATAAACAAGAATGAGAGCGAGAGATAGAGAGAGAGACGCGGAATGTCACGACTGCTATAATTTTGAAGAAGGTGAACATAACGTCCAACTATTGCGCAAAAATCATTCTGAGCCTAACGAAAAAAATATATTTCACTGTGTTTATTATTTATTGTAAACTTATGTAAGATATATGTAGTTGGATTAGGCTAAATTAAACTGCGCTTTTTTGAATAAGGTTAGGCAAATTTTCTAAGGTGCTTTTGGTGCCAAAAATATTAATTTTTTACATTAAGTAAGGAGTTAATTTTTCAATGAGTTCTTGTTAAGTGACCAGGTTTACCTATTCGGCACGACATTATATATGATTTTTTCCATGATCTATCAGAAAAACAGGTTTTAAAAATACTTGGCAAGTTTTACATTCTTGCCAAATTATCCCAAATTTTTACCAAGCTGTAGTGCCTACGCTGGACCGCGGGTTGCTGGCAGTAACAGCCTGACTGATGAAGTTAATCACCCAAAGACCTAGTCTAAGATTGTGCAATAACTCCCGGACTATACGAAAGTTACAGCAGCTTTTATAAGAACGACAGAGTCACAAATGACTCAACTGTCTAGACAACGGACTATAAACAGAGAATTAAAAAAAAAAAAAAAAAAAAAAAAAAAAAAAAAAAAAAAAAAAAAGAGTATAAAAAACAAATTCCAATCACTCGGTGGGAGAAAGAGTAACATGGGGGATTTAGGAGCGATAATAGCACAATATCTCACTTTTAAGCATCACAATACTGCAACTAAGATAACTGCAATGGCACTCCGAATAACTAGAACCTTCGAAACAAGACATGACAAGCATATAATACTCTACGTTATTTTTTTCTCTCTAAGCTGTTCCCTAACTCATGAGGCAGACGAAATAGCAGAACTGGAGAATATTCATAATAATAATAATAGTAAAATTTATTTCAGCATGATACAATATTTATAAAGATGGGAGATATTTAGTTGTATTACGTGCAAAAAGCAACGAAAAGCGGAGCATTTCGTTGCTTGTATGAAGTCAGTCACGCACTTAATTCTTTCGTAATGCTTGAAGTCCTTTGAAGTGTACTCCCCGGAACACAGACGAGAAAGATGTACCATAATTTACATCAGGATAAATCAGGAGGAATTTTTTCCCAAATTTGCACACCGAAATCACTACTGTGAAAATGTAGCTTGGTGGATGGTGCAAAATGATCCCAATGAAGAGGAGTAAGAGATAATAAAGTGTAAGAGGGCCAAGGCTTTTTTTTTAACGCCCTCCATATACGTGGGGAGCTGCCAACAGGCCCCTGGATGATGTCTTCAAGAGGAAACTTGAATAGTTCCTAACGTCAGTTCCTGATCATTCAGGCTGTGGTGCATACGTTGGACTGAGTGTAGCCAGTACCAAGAAGCTGACTGATCAGGTCGTCAACCCGGAGGCCGGGTCTGGGACCGGCCACAGGGAAAGTGACTCCTGGAATGGTCTGCAAGTTATTTCTTGAGCAATCAATATCATGGTTCTGGAGGAACCGTAACGTCATCTTATGCTTCGTGGGTTATGAATTGTTCCACTTACTATATTGTTCCAACCACGATGCTGTTCCAGTTACGGTAGTGTTCCAATTATAGTACTGTTCCAATTACGGTACTGTTCCAGCCACAGTACTGTTCCAGCGATGGTACTGTTCCAGCCACCGTATTGTCACTTGTATTACGCAAAACGATTCAATAATTTCAGTAACAACAGTGTCACTTATTACCTTCAAGAAATTGCTTCATTAATGGGGAACACAACGGAGAACAATACCAAACTGCAAAGTAATTTTTAGTATCAGTATAATGGGAAAGACAAAGATTTCATTGATTTTCTAATATCTGGTTATGTTTCCAGGTAATCTAATTATCAGTTTCAGGCGGTCACGTAAAGAATAAAAAAAAAAAATTTAAGTCCATTTCTTGAATCCAATATTCTTTTTTTTTTTTTTTATCTTCTCGGTCAAGTGTGGCACGGATGATTTTTTTTTTTTTTGGCAATGCAACTTTGCATTCAACAATTTTCGATGGCATTCAGGCTACTAAGCCCTAAAAGGGGCGATTAATAGAGGCCAGGGGTATCCCTGAAACGCACTGACTTGAGAGAAGCCAAGAGAAGAATAAGCAGTAATCACAAGTATTGTTACCTATAATTTTGTCCACCCATGTACACAAGTATCATGTACACACCGGTGTATACTACATGCAGAGGGCATGTAGTATAAACCCGTATACACAGAGGAGCTTACGACGACGTTTAGGTCCGACTGTGTCACACTGACTTTGTAAATGGCCCAAATCGGACAGAACCGTCGCTTTGAGCTCCCCACTCCTACGTGCGAGTTATCTGTGTATTGTGTTTTGAAGACCTCCTGGACCAGGCACATCGTTCAGCTTTCTCGCCAGTAAATATAGAACACAGGAGCACCCACGCCAACATGAGTACTACCAACTAGAATAAATCTAATCACAGCCACACAAAATAACCGAGCTACAGACAGACACGCTAAAAACAATCACTGTGCTTGAGATGCTAGCTTCAGTTGCTAGTTGCTCAGCCGACACGCCCTTTAGAAGAAACTAAGACAAAAACTGAAATTCGTACATTAATGTTAAGTGTCATAATTTACATAACTAAACTACGAAGATCATTCTGCGCTTTTGAAAATAATCAACTGAACGGATCTAAATGCACTAACACTCGCAAGATAAACTAGAACACAGAAAAGTGATTAAAGTAACAAATGTACATTATAGCAACAAGTAAATAAATATTGCATCAGTTAAAAACTCCATCAGGTCATTAACTACGGTGTCCCGTAGCTCGGTTGGTAGCGCAATCAGCTCATACACTGAAGTCCGTGGTTTGATCCCCGGTAAGCGAGGAAACATTAAGCCGTGTTTCCTTAAGACACCTGCTGTCCCTGTTCACCGAGCAGTCAAGTAGGTACCTGGGTGTTAGTCGACTGGAGTGGGTCTCATCCCTAGGGACAAAACCTAATTTTCCCGAAATGCTCTGCATAACAAAGGGCTTTCTATATAGTATGTCACTGATTTCAGCTATGGTCTGTGTACGTTGTACATATACTTGGAGAAAAAATTATATTATATATTGAAGGAAATTGTGAGGGAAAACTCATGTTGGAGAATAAGCTCTTACCTGCACACTGTTTCGCTCTTTGTAGTACCCTATTAAATCAACATTTGATAAAGATTAGCCAAAACGTTGCCGCAGTGAACATTTTTCCCCCTTCATCTCTTTTCATGAATATAATAAAGGTCAAAAAAAAATATAAAAGAATCAAAATAAACTTTCCCAGAGGTTTGTACATTATGAAGTTTGTTCAACTTTGAACAGTCTTTTGAGATAAACGTTATAAAATACCCACACGATGGAAAAACGAACACAAATGTAGTATGGAAATAAATGGTATAAAATACCGACACAATGGAAATATAAACACAAATGCAGTATAATGTGATCCTTTGACAACGTTTCACCCACACAGTGGGCTTTTTCAAGTCACACACGGATCCGTGTGTGACTTGAAAAAGCCCACTGTGTGGGTGAAACGTTGTCAATAAAGGATCACATTATACTGCATTTGTGTTTATATTTCCACAAATGCAGTATAATGTGATCCATTATTGACTACGTTTCGCCCACACAGTGGACTATCAAGTCACAAAGAGATCTACCTGTACCAAGAGTATACGAGTGTATATATAGTGTGGAAAGGTGGACAATGGTGGGTAGGTTGGATTTAAGACGACTGCCAAGGCTCGTCTCAAATATAACCTACCCAACATGTCTCTCTACCCTATGCATACTCGTATAGTCTTCGTTCGGACACATCTGTTTATGGCTTGATAAAGTCCACCGTGTGGGCGAAACGTAGTCAAGAAAGCATCGCATTACACTGCATTTGTGTTTTTTTCCACATTACCAGAGGTCGTGGAGGTGCTGAAAGAGCCAATGAACAACTTGTACACGAGA
>NC_091365.1:9443229-9491791 GCF_038502225.1 Cherax quadricarinatus
TATATATATATATATATATATATATATATATATATATATATATATATATATATATATATATATATATATATATATATATATATATATATATATATATATATATATATATATATATATATGTATATATATTTATATATATATGTATATATATGTATATATATTTATATATATATATGTATATATATTTATATATATGTATACATATATATATATATATATGTATATTTATATGTATATATTTGTATATATATATATATAATATATATATAATATATGATATATACGTAATATATATATATATATATATATATATATATATATATATATATATATTATATATATATATAAATATATATTATATATATATATATATATATATATATATATATATATATATATATATATATATATATGAGATATATATATACGTAATATATATATATATACTTATATATATATATATATATATATATATATATATATAGAGATATATATATATACGTAATATATATATATATATATATAAATATATATATATATATATATATATATATATATATATATATATATATAAGTTAGCATATGAGAAGTTTTTACAAAGTAGAAGTGATGCAAGGAGGGAAGAGTATATGGAGAAAAAGAGAGAGGTTAAGAGAGTGGTGAAGCAATGTAAAAAGAGAGCAAATGAGAGAGTGGGTGAGATGTTATCAACAAATTTTGTTGAAAATAAGAAAAAGTTTTGGAGTGAGATTAACAAGTTAAGAAAGCCTAGAGAACAAATGGATTTGTCAGTTAAAAATAGGAGAGGAGAGTTATTAAATGGAGAGTTAGAGGTATTGGGAAGATGGAGGGAATATTTTGAGGAATTGTTAAATGTTGATGAATATAGGGAAGCTGTGATTTCGTGTATAGGGCAAGGAGGAATAACATCTTGTAGGAGTGAGGAAGAGCCAGTTGTGAGTGTGGGGGAAGTTCGTGAGGCAGTAGGTAAAATGAAAGGGGGTAAGGCAGCCGGGATTGATGGGATAAAGATAGAAATGTTAAAAGCAGGTGGGGATATAGTTTTGGAGTGGTTGGTGCAATTATTTAATAAATGTATGGAAGAGGGTAAGGTACCTAGGGATTGGCAGAGAGCATGCATAGTTCCTTTGTATAAAGGCAAAGGGGATAAAAGAGAGTGCAAAAATTATAGGGGGATAAGTCTGTTGAGTGTACCTGGTAAAGTGTATGGTAGAGTTATAATTGAAAGAATTAAGAGTAAGACGGAGAATAGGATAGCAGATGAACAAGGAGGCTTTAGGAAAGGTAGGGGGTGTGTGGACCAGGTGTTTACAGTGAAACATATAAGTGAACAGTATTTAGATAAGGCTAAAGAGGTCTTTGTGGCATTTATGGATTTGGAAAAGGCGTATGACAGGGTGGATAGGGGGGCAATGTGGCAGATGTTGCAAGTGTATGGTGTAGGAGGTAGGTTACTGAAAGCAGTGAAGAGTTTTTACGAGGATAGTGAGGCTCAAGTTAGAGTATGTAGGAAAGAGGGAAATTTTTTCCCAGTAAAAGTAGGCCTTAGACAAGGATGTGTGATGTCACCGTGGTTGTTTAATATATTTATAGATGGGGTTGTAAGAGAAGTAAATGCGAGGGTCTTGGCAAGAGGCGTGGAGTTAAAAGATAAAGAATCACACACAAAGTGGGAGTTGTCACAGCTGCTCTTTGCTGATGACACTGTGCTCTTGGGAGATTCTGAAGAGAAGCTGCAGAGATTGGTGGATGAATTTGGTAGGGTGTGCAAAAGAAGAAAATTAAAGGTGAATACAGGAAAGAGTAAGGTTATGAGGATAACAAAAAGATTAGGTGATGAAAGATTGAATATCAGATTGGAGGGAGAGAGTATGGAGGAGGTGAACGTATTCAGATATTTGGGAGTGGACGTGTCAGCGGATGGGTCTATGAAAGATGAGGTGAATCATAGAATTGATGAGGGAAAAAGAGTGAGTGGTGCACTTAGGAGTCTGTGGAGACAAAGAACTTTGTCCTTGGAGGCAAATAGGGGAATGTATGAGAGTATAGTTTTACCAACGCTCTTATATGGGTGTGAAGCGTGGGTGATGAATGTTGCAGCGAGGAGAAGGCTGGAGGCAGTGGAGATGTCATGTCTGAGGGCAATGTGTGGTGTGAATATAATGCAGAGAATTCGTAGTTTGGAAGTTAGGAGGAGGTGCGGGATTACCAAAACTGTTGTCCAGAGGGCTGAGGAAGGGTTGTTGAGGTGGTTCGGACATGTAGAGAGAATGGAGCGAAACAGAATGACTTCAAGAGTGTATCAGTCTGTAGTGGAAGGAAGGCGGGGTAGGGGTCGGCCTAGGAAGGGTTGGAGGGAGGGGGTAAAGGAGGTTTTGTGTGCGAGGGGCTTGGACTTCCAGCAGGCATGCGTGAGCGTGTTTGATAGGAGTGAATGGAGACAAATGGTTTTTAATACTTGACGTGCTGTTGGAGTGTGAGCAAAGTAACATTTATGAAGGGATTCAGGGAAACCGGCAGGCCGGACTTGAGTCCTGGAGATGGGAAGTACAGTGCCTGCACTCTGAAGGAGGGGTGTTAATGCTGCAGTTTAAAAACTGTAGTGTAAAGCACTCTTCTGGCAAGACAGTGATGGAGTGAATGATGGTGAAAGTTTTTCTTTTTCGGGCCACCCTGCCTTGGTGGGAATCGGCCAGTGTGATAATAATAAATAATAAAAATATTTTGTATTGCTATACAGTACCAATATATTTGTGTTCCCTGTGTGACCATGACACCCATACGCATCTCTGGATACCCTTGATGCTAATGAAGTGTTTTTCCAAGTTTTAGCATTGAAATTGGGCTCTAATTTGGTCATAACAGTGTCTGCACTCTGAAGGAGGGGTGTTAATGTTGCAGTTTTATAACTGTAGTGTAAAGCACCCATCTGGCAAGAGAGTGATGGAGTGAATGATGAAAGTTTTTCTTTTTCAGGCCACCCTGCCTTGGTGGGAATCGGCCAATATGTTAATAAAAAAAAAAAAAAAAAAAAAAAAAAAAAAAAAAAAAAAAATATATATATATATATATATATATATATATATATATATATATATATATATATATATATATATATATATAAAATATATATATATATATAAAATATATAATATATATATATATAAAATATATATATATAAAATATATAATATATATATATAAAATATATATATATAAAATATATAATATATAATATATATATATATATAAAATATATATATATATATAAAATATATATATATATATATATAAAATATATATATATAAAATATATATATATATATATATATATATATATATAAAATATATATACATATATATATATATATATAAAATATATATACATATATATATATATATAAAATATATATACATATATATATATAAAATATATATACATATATATATATAAAATATATATACATATATATATATATAAAATATATAATATATATATATATAAAATATAATATATATATATATAAAATATATAATATATATATATAAAATATATATATATATATATAAAATATATATATATATATATAAAATATATATATATATATATTTTATATATATATATATATATTTTATATATATATATATATATTTTATATATATACACATACATGTATATCACTGTTCAACTGAGAATTTTTCATCACAGGCAATTTTTGGTGTGTTATACGGATTTTTCGATGCCAATTTGAAAAAAATTTTCTGTTTTTTTTTCTACCACACACAGTTTTCGAGACATGACCAACAACAGTTTTAAGGACTTTTATAAACTAATTCGGCCGCCTAAAATAAATGGAAATTTGACTTTATTGTTCGATCTGTAGTATGCTTAAAAATTATTACTAATCAAAAATATATAAAATTTTGCGTCAATGGAACAATTTATAGAGAAATCCGCCATTCAGTTTAGATGAGTATTCAATGAAATTCCTCGTTCAGTTTAGTGGGTTAAACAATCAAATTTAGTTACTTCTCTGATTTTTCAAACACATTTTCTTTACACAAGCGTGAAACTTTGCTTCTCTTGTTTTAAAAGTTCTCATAATCAACTGCCATTTTCTTGGTCGTAGTTTTTTGAAAATGACAAATCGTGTAACAATTATTCCTCTAATAACTACTCCGATTACGTTTTAGATGTTATTTGAGGGATCGGCCTACACAGGCCTAAAATTCTACTGAGGGTGGGTAGGCCGTTGATTGCAAGCAACTAAACAGCTGATTTTCGCCATCTGACGCCTATTTTAAGACACTTTCGGTGCTCAGAATTAAATTTTGGCTATTTCCTGACCAGATAGTCGAGTAACGAACTGAGATGTTGTTTCTATCAATTATGTCACCCCAAAATCAGCCCGTCGGCCCATTTTACCAATAAATCATGTATCCTGAAGATTACGACACATGTGCAACAGTTGGGTATCTTTACTGATGAAACGTGTCGCCTACATAGTAGGTTTCTTGTGCCAAATACAAAGAGTTCAACTCCATGGAGCTGAACTCTTATCCAGGCTGAGGGACTGACCACCTTAAATACTATATCTCCAAGGTAGATGGACTGATTACATCATCTTTATTTCATTATTACTGTTCCCTTTGTATTTGACTGAAGAGGCCTACTGCGTAAGCGAAACGTTTAATCAATAAAGATTCCCAACTGTTGCAGATGTGTCTTAATCTTCAACTTCTCGGCATTTTATAACATTTTCAAATAAATCACGCATCTTTGGCACATTTTTTTAGGGTATTTCTAGCGCCCAAACAAAACAAACTCAGATATTTCTCAAGTCTTCTATACAATCACTAGGTCGCCCAAATGTAGATCATTCAGCATATTTCTCCTTAATATCAACCCATTCCTAGTGTACAACGAGGGTAAAACCAACATCTTTGGTCAATCAGCTACTGAAGCATCCTTCCCTCTAATAATCTCAAGCCTCTCTTCTGACCCAGTATTACTAACTTACGAATTCCCAAACAAACACAAACACCGACATTTGTACCTGGACTTTATCTAGACGTTGTTTCGGGATTCAACGCCCCCATGGCCCGGTTCTCGACCAGGGCTTCCCGGTGGATCAGGGCCTGATCAACCAGGCTGTTACTGTTGGCGGCACGCAATCCAATGTACGAGCTACAGCCCGGCTGATTGGGTACTATCTTTAGGTAACTGTCCAGTTCCCTCTTGAAGACTACTACTACTTCTATTACTGCCTCACTTCACTCCCCTTTCTGTCTGGTATCACTACTCCCCCTACCTACCACTACCACTGATAGCATTAGCTCTGTCCCCACTTCTCCACTCCTTTCTTCCCCTCTTTGTCCCGTCCCTGTCCTCCTCTCGTATATATACTGGTTCCCTCACCTTCGTGTGTTAGTGTGACTAGTCAAAGGTCTAAGTCGGACCGGAAAGTCGTCATAAGCTTCTCTCACCTATATGCGGGTTTATGTACTGTGTTAAAGTTCTCGTACACTCCCTTTGGTGTGTTCTTTACACATTTAACAAGTGAATGACGTGTATTATATTGAATTATGCCACTGATTATGAGTGATATACGTTGTACATATACTTGTAGAAATAAAGAAATGATTATTAATACGCGATTTATTACGCCATAAATCTTGTTAAAATTAAAGCGTATTTATAGCTGCCGTATTTCGGAAACTAGAAGTGCTGAAAAAATAAAGCTGGCCAAGATTCGGAAAAGATCGAGGACCAAGGGAAAGTCTGGGTAATTGTCTTGTTGGAGACGCTAAACCCGTGTGGGTTATTCAGAAAAAGTAGTGGTGGGGGAGCTTGGCATAATCTGCTACTGCAACAGTACTCTCCTTTATAACTCGGGTAAGACAACGAGAGAACTTAGGATATGGAGAATTTTCCAGGCATAACCTTTGTGTTTTTGTCGCCGGAGTCCCTGGGAACACAGTTTGAGGGACATTTCCCTCCAGAACAGACCGAAATGTCGTCTTAATTTTCATATTCAGAAGTGTGAATATTTTATGATATGGTCCATCCACATTCTATGGACTTGATGATAATAATCTTTATTTCTACAAGTACATGATAAAACTTATACAGCTGACATCAGTGACACACTACATAGAAAGTCCCTGATTATGCAGAGCATTTCGGGTAACTTAAGTTTTGTTCCCCAGGATGCGACCCACACCAGTCGACTAACATCCAGGTACCTACTTACTGTTAAGTGAACATGGACAGCTGGTGTCTTCAGGAAACACGTCCTAATGTTTCCACCCGTACCGGAGATCGTGCCACAGACCTCAATATGTGAGATGAGTGCGCTACCAACTGAGCTACATCTTGTGGGGAGAGAGTTATTACAATACAATAAGCTAGTGTAAAGCCCAAATCATTTGATCGAAATCTCCGCTGAAAGGGTCATAACGAAGACCCACCTCGGAGGAAATGTTCTGATTTCTTGTACATCTGGCATCTTCGGAGGGGCTGCTGGATGGCGCTAGTCGTTTCTGTGCACCAAGGCCTTGTACACTGTGTGAGTGAGTGAAGGTGCTCTGACCTTTCCTTGCTACGTAAAAGTCTTCTTGAATGGAAATATCAGCGTTGCTCTGCTGCTAAATCTAAGGTGAAACAGGGAACACAGTCCCACGGGGGACTAGAACACAGTCCCACGAGGGACTAGAACAGTCCCACGAGGGACTAGAACAGTCCCACGAGGGACTAGAACACAGTCAAGGACCAGGTAATCAGGCAGAGGAAGGAAGGAGGGGAGATCACAAGAAACGACCGCAAAGTATGTGAGGAACTCAACATGAGATTCAAAGAAGTGTTCGCAGAGGAGACAGAAGAGACTCCAGAAAGACGGAGAGGTGGGGTACACCATCAAGTGTTGGACACAATACATACAACCGAGGAAGTGAAGAGGCTGCTCAGCGAGTTAGATACCTCAAAGGCGATGGGGCCGGATAACATCTCTCCATGGGTCCTGAGAGAGTGAGCACAGGCGTTGTGTGTACCACTAACAACAATATTCAAAACATCTATCGAAACAGGGAGACTACCTGAGGTATGGAAGACAGCAAATGTAGTCCCAATTTTTAAAATAGGAGACAGACACGAAGCATTAAACTACAGACCAGTGTCACTGACATGTATAGTATGCAAAGTCATTGAGAAGATTATCAGAAGAGTGGTTGAACACCTAGAAAGAAATGAGCTTATCAACGACAACCAGCACCGTTTCAGGGACGGAAAATCCTGTGTCACAACCTACTGAAGTTCTGTGACGGGGTGACAGCAGTAAGACGAGAGAGAGAGAGAGAGAGAGAGAGAGAGAGAGAGAGAGAGAGAGAGAGAGAGAGAGAGAGAGAGAGAGAGAGAGAGAGAGAGAGAGAGAGAGAGAGAGAGAGAGAGAGAGAGGGGGGGGGGTAGATTGCATTTTATTGGACTGTAAGAAAGCGCTGACAGTTCTACACAAGAGATTAGTGCAAAAGCTGGAGGACCAGACAGGGATAACAGGGAAGGCACTGCAGTGGATCTGGGAATAACTGTTACGAAGACAACGAGTCATGGTACGTGGCGAGGTGTGAGAGTGGGCGCCTGTGACGAGCGGGGTTCCAAATGGGTCAGTCCTAGGACCGGTGCTGTTTCTGGTATTTGTGAATAACATGAAGGCAGGAATAGACTCCGAAGTGTTCCTGTTTGCAGATGATGTGAAGTTGATGAGAAGAATCCAATCGGACGAGGACCAGGCAGAACTACAAAGGGATCTGGACAGGCTGCAGGCCTGGTCTACCAACTGGCTCCTGGAGGTCAACCCCACCAAGTGCAAAGTCATGAAGATTGGGGAAGGGCAAAGAAGACCGCAGATGGAGTACAGTCTAGGGGGGCCAGAGACTACAAACCTCACTCAAGCAAGAAGATCTTGGGGTGAGTATAACACCGGGCACATCTGAGAAACACATCACCCAAATAACTGCTGCAGCATACGGGCGCTTAGCAAACCTAAGAACAGCATTCCGATATCTTAATAGGGAATCGTTCAGGACCCTGTACACTGTACGTTAGGTCCATATTGGAGTATGCAGTACCAGTTTGGAGCCCACACCTAGCCAAGCACGTAAGGAAACTAGAGAAAGTGCAAAGGTTTACAACAAGACTAGTCCCGGAGCTAAGGGGTATGCCCTACGAGGAGAAGTTAAGGGAAACCGACGTGACGACACTGGAAAACAGGAGAGTTAATGGGGATATGATAACGACATAGAAAATACTGAGAGGACTCGACAAGGTGGACAGAGACAATGCTCCAAAGATGGGGGACAGCAACAAAGGGTCACAGTTGGAAGTTGAAGACTCAGATGAATCGCAAGGATGTTAGAAAGTATTTTTTCAGTCACAGAGTTGTCAGGAAGTGGAAGTCTGGGAAGTGATGCAGTGGAGCCAGGATCCATACATAGCTTTAAGAAGAGGTATGATAAAGCTCATGGAGCAGGAAGAGTGACCCAGTAGCGGCCAGTGAAGAGCCGGGGTCAGGACCTGTGACTCTACCCCTCAACCTCAACTAGGCGAGTGCAACTAGGTGAGTACAGTCACACGAGGGACCAGAACACAGTCCCACGAGGGACCAGAACACAGTCCCACGAGGGACCAGAACACAGTCCCACGAGGGACCAGAACACAGTCCCGCGAGGGACCAGAACACAGTCCCGCGAGGGACCAGAACACAGTCCCGCGAGGGACCAGAACACAGTCCCGCGAGGGACCAGAACACAGTCCCGCGAGGGACCAGAACACAGTCCCGCGAGGGACCAGAACACAGTCCCGCGAGGGACCAGAACACAGTCCCGCGAGGGACCAGAACACAGTCCCGCGAGGGACCAGAACACAGTCCCGCGAGGGACCAGAACACAGTCCCGCGAGGGACCAGAACACAGTCCCGCGAGGGACCAGAACACAGTCCCGCGAGGGACCAGAACACAGTCCCGCGAGGGACCAGAACACAGTCCCACGAGGGACCAGAACACAGTCCCACGAGGGACCAGAACACAGTCCCACGAGGGACCAGAACACAGTCCCACGAGGGACCAGAACACAGTCCCACGAGGGACCAGAACACAGTCCCACGAGGGACCAGAACACAGTCCCACGAGGGACCAGAACACAGTCCCACGAGGGACCAGAACACAGTCCCACGAGGGACCAGAACACAGTCCCACGAGGGACCAGAACACAGTCCCACGAGGGACCAGAACACAGTCCCACGAGGGACCAGAACACAGTCCCACGAGGGACCAGAACACAGTCCCACGAGGGACCAGAACACAGTCCCACGAAGGACCAGAACAGTGTCCCAATTCCCGCAGCCCGATCCTGACCCAGGATCGGGCTGCGGGATCGCCTCATCGACAACACTGTTACTGCCATATTACGCAAGATAAAACCGATAACGTTTCGGTCCGTCTTGAACCATTATCAATGATCTAGGAGACCGAAACGTCGTCATACGTTTCCTCTTCCATATGCGTTTGTTTTGCTAATTAGTCCAGCCACTGTACTGTAACCTTCATTTCTTTATATTTACAGATAAAACTACAATATAAAACAGGTTAAAGTCTATTTCTTTAAAATATATCCAAATTTTGGTCAGAGCCATATGTCATAATATAAAAAAAAAAAGTTGACGAAAATGAAAATATCCCCGCTATTTATGCCTAACAGGAATGTGTCTTCTGGTTGTTAGTCAGGTGTGAGCGCTGAAACACAGCCACTTCGATAAGGTAACTAAATAATCGTCCAGGAGTCCTGTTAAAACTGGGATGACCTGGATAACAATCGGTGGAAAGAGATTTTTATAATAGTAATAATCTATTTCTACAAGTACATGATACAACTGATACAGACACGCAGTTTTCAGAGTAGGTATGACAGGACCCATGAAGCCTCTATATAAATAGCTGCGAGGCGGAGCCATGATTCAAATCGACCCCCATGCCAACAAAATGAGTGTACACATACTATCGACAAGTGCTTTTAACAACTAGTGACACAAACACACACAAACACACACAAACACACACACACACACACACACACACACACACACGAGGTATGTCCTACGAGGAGAGGTTAAGGGAAATCAACCTGACGACACTGGAGGACAGGAGAGATAGGGGGGACATGATAACGACATACAAAATACTGAGAGGAATTGACAAGGTGGACAAAGACAGGATGTTCCAGAGATTGGACACAGTAACAAGGGGACACAGTTGGAAGCTGAAGACACAGATGAATCACAGGGATGTTAGGAAGTATTTCTTCAGCCACAGAGTAGTCAGTAAGTGGAATAGTTTGGGAAGCGATGTAGTGGAGGCAGGATCCATACATAGCTTTAAGCAGAGGTATGATAAAGCTCACGGCTCAGGGAGAGTGACCTAGTAGCGATCAGTGAAGAGGCGGGGCCAGGAGCTCGGACTCGACCCCCGCAACCTCAACTAGGTGAGTACAACTAGGTGAGTACACACACACACACACACACACACACACACACACGAGAATTTCCTAAGAATTTTGTAAGAGATAAATAAAGGGAAGGTGTGTAAATATTTACCAGAGGGAGAGATGGGGAAAACCAGAGTATCAACATCCCCTCAGAGTGAAAGGTAGGGGAGGAGGGGGATTTGGGAGTTAGGGGGATGGAGGAGGAAGAGAAGAAGAGATAAGGAGGGAAGAGAAGGGCTGGTAGAGACTACCATATATTATTCACCTTCACTGAATGAGCCAAACCTGTAGGGCTAATGGAACTCCTGGTGAACGGGAGATAATCCGAGTTGATCAGTCTGTCATCTCTGATGTAGTAGTATTGAAGCGAGGGGGGTCAGTCCCTCAGCCTTGAGAAGAGGGGTTGAACACTCATTAACACCAAGGGACTGACCACCTCAAAACTACTACTTCAAGGGTGACGGAATGATCAAATCATTTTTACACACTCCACTGAAGAAGTCCGCGGAGCGGGCGAAACGTTTCGTCAGTTACCCAACTGGAGGCAGTGTGAGGCCATTCGTGCCTTACACTCTACTTGGGACAAATAAGAGACACAAATGCCGTAAAATGCGCTATTTCATTGATAACGTTTCGCCCACAGTGCGATGTGTTGTCACAAACTGACCTGACTTAATCAAAGGTCTCATTACATCGCAGCTTTGCCTTTTTTTTCATCGTGGAGGCACTGTGTATCATTTCTCTCAAAAAACTATATTAACGACCTAGACGAGGTGATACAAACCGATATAATTTTATTCAGTGATCATACATAAACATGTCAGCATTTAAATACTGTAACCAGGACAGAACGAAGCTTCAGCAAATACGAGTAAATAAGTAAATAATGGAACGGAAACATACTAAATACATACAAAGGTTAAACATGAACTAAATACGTACAATGAAACATAACTAAACAGTACGAAGATTAATCAAAATGATTTCCTTAAATCTTAGTTTTATCAGGAATCTGTAGCCAAGGCAACCGAAAATAATGGCGCAAAAAAAAAAAAAGGGGGGGCAACAGACTGCATGGTTCTATATCAAGAATTTAAAGAAATCAAAAGCATCTACATCTTTACCATTGGAAAAGCCTTTAGATTATGAAGATCATGTATGGTCTCCATCTAACAGAATGACCATCAGTGCGCTGGAATATATGTTTTGAAGAATGATTTTAATTAATCCCCTATACCAGGGAACATTCCAGCGAAGATAGATGGACGGGACACAAGTAGCAATTGTACAGGCTGAAAAAAACAGGGGGAGAGAACGAGCTGGATAAGCATATGAGCA
This sequence comes from Cherax quadricarinatus, assembly GCF_038502225.1. Lineage (NCBI taxonomy): Eukaryota > Metazoa > Arthropoda > Malacostraca > Decapoda > Parastacidae > Cherax > Cherax quadricarinatus. The sequence goes on from NC_091365.1 coordinate 9,455,123, forward strand.
AAATGGCAACAGATTCAAACTGGTCATTTTTTGTTTAACAGAGCATGTTAGAAATCATTTCTTTGACAACAGTTGTGCATCAGTGGAGTAATTAGCCTAGTTGTGTGGTAGAAGCACATACTTCTGGTGCGTTGAATAACAGGTGCGTTGAATGACAGGTGCCTTGAAAAATAGGTGCCCTGAATAACAGGTTGGTTGAAGAACAGCTACGTTTAATAACTGGTGCGTTGAAGAAGAGGCGAGTTGATCAGATGCACTGAATAGGGAGGTTGAAGAATAGGTCCAGTGAAGAATGGGCTAGCGAGATACGCGAGTGTAAATAATCGAGTATCTGAAAGAGTTGTATCACGTGTATTGTCTCTCAATCTGGCAGCATCTATTTCTTTTAAACCATTTCTTCTGTGGTGTTTTTAGCTCTCTTCATCTTCACCCTTCCCATGGCCTACCGGACCCCAGTATAAAGGTGGTTCTGCAGGCACCATCGCCGCAAGTCGTCAGTCTTAGTGAGGAGGACAGTGCCAGCACAACTGCTGTAAAGCAGGTCAGCACCCAGCCTAGTGAACCATCCTGGCTCTTAGGGAAGGAGCGAAAGGTAACACGAGGTGGCTGCCACAGTAGTATAAATGGTATCAGTACTCTGCCAGAAGCAACAGCACCCACTTTACGTACATTTTTTTTTTTTTTGAAAGAGTTTTCTCACCTTCGCTGCGTAGTATACTGATGTGGGTCGGATTAAATTTCTTAGACAGCAAGCTCTGTATGTGTATGCGAGTGTGTGTGTGAGCGCGCGCGCGCGTGTGTGTGTGTGCTCACCTAGCTGGTTGCAGGGGTCAATTCACAGCTCCTGGCCCCGCCTCTTCACTGGTCGCTACTAGGTCACTCTTCCTGCTCCATGAGCTTTATCATACTTCTTAAAGCTATGTCTGGACCCCGCCTCCACTATATCACTTCCCAGACTATTCTACTTCCTGACAACTCTGACTGAAGAAATACTTCCTAACATCCCTGTGATTCATCTGAGTCTTCAACTTCCAACTGTGACCCCCTTGTTGTTGTGTCCCATCTTTGGAACATCCTCTCTCTGTCCACCGTGTCGATTCCTCTCAGTATTTTATATGTTGTTATCATATCCCCCCATCTCTCCTGTCCTCCAGCTTCGCCAGGTCGATTTCCCTAAAGCTCTCCTCGTACAACATACCCCTTAGCTCAGGGACTAGTCTTGTTGCAAACCTTTGCACTTTCTCTAATTTCCTTACGTGCTTGGCTAGGTGTGGGTTGCAAACTGGTGCTGCATACTCCAATATAGGCCTAATGTACACGGTTTACAGAGTCCTAAACGATTCCTTATTGAAATGTCGGAATGCTAGTCTTAGGTTTGCTAGGCGCCCGTATGGTGCAGCAGCTATTTGGTTGATGTGCGCCTCAGGAGATGTGCCCTGTGTTATACTCACCCCAAGATCCTTTTCCTTCAGTGAGGTTTATAGTTTCTGGGCCCCTTAGACTGTACTCTGTCTGTCGTCTTCTTTGCCTTTCCCCAATCCTCATGACTTTACACTTGGTGGGGTTGAACTCCAGGAGCCAGTTGCTGGACCAGGCCTGCAGCCTGTCCAGATCCCTTTTAGTTCTGACTGGTCCTCGTCCGATTCAATTCCTCTCATCAACTTCACATCATCTGCAAACAGGGACACTTCGGAGTCTATTCCTTCCGTCATGTCGATCGCAAATACCAGAAACAGCACCGGTCCTAGGACTGACAGTAGTGATGAAGGCGGCTCAGTGGCTTCCTTTTCCTGAGCGGTCTCTGCTGCAGAGTGGCTTCCTCCTGAAAAGGGCTGCGGCTGAGTGGCTCCCTTTCACACCTATATGCTAATGACCTTTTTCACACCTATATGCTAATGACCTTAACCCTGCCCACGACCCCCACCCATGACCCCCATCCATGACCCCACCCATGACCCCACCCACGACCCCCACCCATGACCCCCACCCACGACCCCCCACCCACGACCCCACACCCCACAACACCCACAACATCAACTCACAACTTATAATCACTTTTCAGCATCTCTAGCTCGACAACAACACCCACAACACCCCCACAACCCACAACACCCCCACAACCCACAGCACCCACATCCCACAACACCCACAACAACAACCCATTTACAACAACTTTTTTGATATCTCTAGTTCGACATCACCCACAACCCACAACACCCACAACCCACATCACCAACCCACAATTTTTTTTTTTTTGCGTTTTAACTAATTTCATCAGAAAAAGTCACAACAACAACCCACTTATAACATCTTTTCGGTATCTCTAGTTCGACAACAACACCCACATCCCACAACACCCACAACCCAAAACACCTACACCCCACAACACCCACAACCCACAACACCCACATCCCACAACACCCACAACAACAACCCACTCATAACTTTTTTGATATCTCTAGTTCGACAACATCACCCACAACCCACAATTTTTTTTTCTCGTTTTAACTAATTTCATCAGAAAAAGTCACAACAACAACCCACTTATAACATCTTTTCGATATCTCTAGTTCGACAACAACACCCACAATACACAACATCCCCACAACACCCACAACACACAACATCCCCACAACACCCACAACACCCCACAACACCCACAACACCCCACAACAACAACCCACAACACCCACAACCCACAGCACTTACCAATTTATTCACAATTTTTCCTCTTTCGATACAAATTTTTCCCCTTCTTTTAATTGAATCTTAAAATGTAATACACTTTCCTCCCTACATTATTAAAATTCTAATAAAATCCTCTCCATACTCATCTCCTTGTATCCACATAAATTGATAATATACTCACAACAACTAATCATCTCACTACCCAACTACTGCGACATGTTTCTACACCCTCCATTCTTTTCCAATGCATCATAACTTTTCACTTCTATAATTTCTTTTAAAATATTCACACATTACCTTTATTTTCAGTAAAATCCGCCCCCAACCCTCCATATTTCATTAAATTTCTAATACAACCCTACTCAAACCCCTCTCCATCTCACCCACATTTCTTCACATCCACTCACCAGTCTCCCAACACACCTCTTCAAAACAAACACAAAAATCACATTTCACATCCACAAATGCATCTCATCACCCATCTCAAATCCACTAAAATCACTATCCAAGATATTCACAAAACTCTATGACCACCTAACACACACACACACACACACACACACACACACACACACACACACACACACACACACACACACACACACACACACACCATAACTTTACTTTGAACACCTTCAAAACACTCTCATACATCATTTGAGACCACCTTTGCTCAATATCTCTTAAGAAATATTCTCTCATCCACAACCTTTATCATCTCACTACAGAACAACCCCAAGATTACTTCGAACACTCTCATAAATCATTTGAATACTCACATAAACACCATTGAACATTTCCAAACACCACTGAAGCACTTCCAAATTATCATTTTGAATACTCCCAAATAAGATTTATCATCTCTAATTTATCTACACTTACACATTTCATTAACTGAAATTACAACTCATCCACCATACTACTCCCTCAGTCTCCAGACTTTACAACATTATCACAAAAACTAACTCATACACTTATGACATGAGACATTTTACCAAAACTAACACAAACACACACACCACACTTTACTTTGTACAACACCAAAAACATCATCAAACTCCTTTGAATACTCCCAAAACACAACTGAATACTACCAAAACAGCACCGATTACTGCCCAAACAACACTAAAAATCACCAGAAACTAAGATCAACACCACCAACTAACACCCATTTTATAGAAATCCCCTCAAATCACTATAACCAATTAGATCCCACTCACCTCAAAACCGCTAAGATCGCAGAAAACACTCATTTTTATAAACATTCACACAAAAAAATCACAATCACCAACTCCATACAATATCTAATACATTCCTCTCACTACCACCAGGAGGAGATTAGGAGGCTGAAGGTCCACCTCAATGGGTCTGGGAGAGAGTGTGAGGTGGCTGGAGTTGTGGGGAATGAGACTTCTAGCAGTGAGGTGCAGTCTGTCTCTCGCTGTGAGGAGGCTGTAGTTGGGGAGGTAGCAACGGCTACCAGCAGTGAGGTGCAGCCCAGCACCTGCTACAAGTGGCGAGTTGTTCACAGTAATGGGAGGCGCATCAGAGTAAGGAAAGTTAAGAGTGAAGATCTGAAGGTAGGAAATCGCTTCTCTGTTCTCCAGGATGAATGTACTTCAGTGGCCAGTGAAGGTAAGGGTACTACTGCCCCTGCTAATGAAGGTAAGCGCATTCTTGTGGTTGGTGACTCTCAGGTAAGATATATTGACCGTGCTTTTTGTAATAGGAATAAGAAGATGAGAGATAGAGTGTGCTTCCCTGGAGCTGGTGTTGGGGACATTGTCAACAGGCTGGATAATATCATGTCAGGTAATGGGAACAAGCCCATTATCTGTCTCAGTGCTGGTGGAAATGATATTGGGAAGGGTAGGAGAGAAGAGCTGCTAGATAAGTACAGGTCAGCTATAGATTTCATTAAGTCTAAGGGAGGGATCCCAATCATATGTAGCATCTTGCCTAGAAGGGGAGTAGGAAATGAATGGTTGTCTAGGGCAATTGGTGTAAATTGCTGGCTAGACAGATACTGCAAGGAACTTGCAATCCCATTCATTGACAACTGGAACAACTTTTATGGCAAACATGATATGTATGCAAGGGATGGGGTACATCTCTCTGGGGCAGGGGTGGTAGCACTTGCAGACTCGATTGAGAAGGCCATTGGTGAAATGCCTATGATTTTAAACTGATGGAAGATAGAGGTATGGGTGTGTGTGGGAAACAAGCAGGTTGCAACACTAGGGTTGGAAACAGTAAATGTATAAAAGGCATTCAGCATGAAGTTATAAATAAAGACAATAGAACAGGCCAGCAAACAAAGGGGGACAGCAGAGGGCAGCAAGGGACTAGCTCCCTTAAGGTTTACTATACTAATAGCAGGAGTGTTAGAAATAAGATAGATGAGCTAAGATTAATTGCAAGTGCAGGAAACATAGATATTATTGCTATAACAGAGACCTGGCTCAATCTGAAAGATAGAGAGATGCCCTCTGAATGTCACATACAAGGCTATAAATTATTCCACACTGACAGGGTCAACAGGAAAGGTGGTGGAGTAGCGATGTATGCCAGAGACAATTTAAATTGTTGTGTTAGACAAGATATTAAATTAGAAGCGTCAGCCACTGAATCTGTTTGGTTACAGCTTCTCGAGGGCCGAGAAAAACTAATTTTGGGTGTGATTTACAGGGCCCCAAATCTTGATAGGGAGTGCAGTAAACTTCTATGGGACGAAATTCGTAAGGCATCTACATACGAAAATGTTGTGCTAATGGGAGATTTCAACTATAGACAGATTGACTGGAGCAATTTGACAGGAAATTTAGAGTCGGGTGACTTTCTTGATACGATCCAGGATTGTTTTTTAAAACAGTTTGTGACAGAGCCAACTAGGGGAAATAACCTCCTTGACTTGGTTCTTGCCAGTAGGGAAACACTAATTAATAATCTTGAGGTTAATGATGAGCTTGGGGAGAGTGATCACAAATCACTCAGTTTTAATATATCATGGAATTCCCCTAATAATGGCAATCAAGTCTCCGTCCCTGACTTTCGCTTGGCTGATTTCATAGGACTGAAAAATTACTTAGGTGGGCTGAACTGGAATGACCTGACTAAGGGTCAGGTAGGTGGTGATGGTTGCCGATATGATGCTTTCCAGGGCATAGTTCTAGCTGCTCAGTCAAATTATGTTCCAAATAGGGAAATCAGATCAAACAAAAATGATCCTAAATGGATGAACAATAGATTAAAATATCTGATTGGTCAAAAGAGAGGCATATATAGGCAAATCAAAAGAGGAGAGGCGCAATTAAGAAATCGATATATTCAGTTAAAGAGAGAAATAAAAAAGGGAATTAGAAAAGCAAAAAGAGATTATGAGGTTAAAGTTGCAAAAGAATCGAAGACTAACCCAAAAGGATTCTTTCAGGTATACAGAAGTAAGATCAGGGACAAGATAGGCCCACTCAAAAGTTCCTCGGGTCAGCTCACTGACAGTGATAAGGAAATGTGTAGAATTTTTAACACATACTTCCTCTCAGTTTTTACACAGGAGGATACCAGCGATATTCCAGTAATGATAAATTATGTAGAACAGGACGATAATAAACTGTGCACTATTAGGGTCACAAGTGACATGGTCCTTAGGCAAATAGATAAATTAAAACCTAACAAATCCCCAGGCCCTGATGAACTGTATGCAAGGGTTCTAAAGGAATGTAAAGATGAGCTTAGCACACCTTTGGCTAATCTTTTCAACATATCACTACAAACTGGCATGGTGCCAGATAAGTGGAAAATGGCAAATGTGATACCTATTTTCAAAACAGGTGACAGGTCCTTAGCTTCGAACTATAGACCAATAAGCCTAACCTCCATAGTGGGAAAATTTATGGAATCAATAATTGCCGAGGCAGTTCGTAGCCATCTTGAAAAGCATAAATTAATCAAAGAATCTCAGCATGGTTTTACAAAGGGGCGTTCCTGCCTTACGAATTTATTAACTTTTTTCACTAAGGTATTTGAGGAGGTAGATCATGGTAATGAATATGATATTGTGTATATGGACTTCAGTAAGGCTTTTGACAGGGTCCCACATCAGAGACTATTGAGGAAAATTAAAGCACACGGAATAGGAGGAGAAATTTTTTCCTGGATAGAGGCATGGTTGACAAATAGGCAGCAGAGAGTTTGCATAAATGGGGAGAAATCAGAGTGGGGAAGCGTCACGAGCGGTGTTCCACAGGGGTCAGTGTTGGGCCCCCTGCTGTTCACAATCTACATAAACGACATAGATGAGGGCATAAAGAGCGACATCGGCAAGTTTGCCGATGACACCAAAATAGGCCGTCGAATTCATTCTGACGAGGACATTCGAGCACTCCAGGAAGATTTGAATAGACTGATGCAGTGGTCGGAGAAGTGGCAGATGCAGTTTAATATAGACAAATGCAAAGTTCTAAATGTTGGACAGGACAATAACCATGCCACATATAAACTAAATAATGTAGATCTTAATATTACGGATTGCGAAAAAGATTTAGGAGTTCTGGTTAGTAGTAATCTGAAACCAAGACAACAGTGCATAAGTGTTCGCAATAAAGCTAATAGAATCCTTGGCTTCATATCAAGAAGCATAAATAATAGGAGTCCTCAGGTTGTTCTTCAACTCTATACATCCTTGGTTAGGCCTCATTTAGATTATGCTGCACAGTTTTGGTCACCGTATTACAGAATGGATATAAATTCTCTGGAAAATGTACAAAGGAGGATGACAAAGATGATCCCATGTATCAGAAACCTTCCCTATGAGGATAGACTAAGGGCCCTGAAACTGCACTCTCTAGAAAGACGTAGAATTAGGGGGGATATGATTGAGGTGTATAAATGGAAGACAGGAATAAATAAAGGGGATGTAAATAGTGTGCTGAAAATATCTAGCCTAGACAGGACTCGCAGCAATGGTTTTAAGTTGGAAAAATTCAGATTCAGGAAGGATATAGGAAAGTACTGGTTTGGTAATAGAGTTGTGGATGAGTGGAACAAACTCCCAAGTACCGTTATAGAGGCCAGAACGTTGTGTAGCTTTAAAAATAGGTTGGATAAATACATGAGTAGATGTGGGTGGGTGTGAGTTAGACCTGATAGCTTGTGCTAACAGGTCGGTTGCCGTGTTCCTCCCTTAAGTCAATGTGACCTGACCTGACTAGGTTGGGTGCTTTGGCTTAAGCCGGTAGGAGACTTGGACCTGCCTCGCATGGGCCAGTAGGCCTTCTGCAGTGTTCCTTCGTTCTTATGTTCTTATGTTCTTAACACATACCAGCACAGATAGGGATACCTCCCGTGACATCACACTCCATCCTGCGTTTACTTGGCGATCAGCGACATCACACCCCACTTTTACTTCATTTAACTTAACGAGAGGAAGTTACTTGTTTCAACCTGTTATATCTCCAATATCTAAGATCACAATCAAGACGTTTACCAAATTCTATAACCCCTCCACTAAGATCACACATTTTTGTACACATTCTCTTAAAACAACATCATAACGAAGATCACTAAAACTATCTATACTTTTACTAAGATGACATTACATTTTATCTTCTCTAACTCACCCACCAATTTACATTCTCATTCACACTTACACATTTCATTAACCGAAATTACATCTCATCCACCAAACTCCTCCCTCATTCTCCAGACTTTACAACATTAGCACAAAAAAAAACTAACTCATACACTTATGACATGAGACAATACCATAATTAACACACTGACTAACTTTGAACCAACTCTGAACATCACCAAAACACCACTGATCATCTTCAAAAAATACTCTGCACATCATTTGAACACCTTCAAAAAAACACCATCAAACACCTCCGAATACTCCCAAAACACTACTGATTACTACCAAATCACCACTGAATACTACCAAAACACCGTCAAAATCACCAGAATCTAAGTTTAGCATCACCAGCTAACATCCATTTTATAGAAATTCCCTCAAATCACTATAACCAAGAACTCCCTCCCCATGGGCGCAAAAAAAAAAACTTGAACACAAACCTAATACGCAAACACTTAGTACATGATCACCAACTGAAAACATATCTTGTACACACATAAATCTAAGGCAACCACCAACAACAATCACCCATGTTCACTTACCTCAAAAATCACTAATATCACAGAATACACTCATTTTTTATAAACATTCACACAAAAAATCATATTTGACAATATCTAAGCGCACTCACCTCACTACCACCAACACACGATGTCACACCTCACAGGTCCGGCGAGGTCACCTCCAGTGACGTCACACTCCCATCTGTGTTTACTTGGTGGTTAGTAACATCACACCCAACCCACCTTGTTTCAACCTGTTGTACCCTACATTATCTAAGAACACTATATCCAAGACGATTACCAGATTTTATGACCCCACCACCAAGATCACAGAAAACACTCATTTTTATAATTATTCACACAAAAATCACGATCACCAATTCCATATCATGTTTACCTTCATCTATCAACACTCATGACCAAGATCACCAAAAATCTAAGATCATGCATCTCAAAACTACTATGATCACTGAAAACACTTATTTTTTAAACATTCGCACAAAAATAAGACATACACAAAAATACCAAGACACTTCCACCATCATCTATAACATAACATGTGCACTGTAACACATCACCATCACAAAAAAAAAATAATACACAGACACCCACAACTTATACATTTCAAACACAAATTTAAGACATGAGACATACACACCAAATCTAAGACATTCACCTCCTACTAAGACATACACCAAAACCTATACCGACATATTTGCGGTATGAATATTCATACCACATTTATCATTTCTCACCTATGTTGCATATCACATTCCTCATCCACATCATCCCTGAAACATCCTTCCTTATTCATCCGTATATCACCTAGAGATGTTTTAACCCCGACGTCCCATCACGACGTAGGAGCCAGAGCAACCATCACCACTCCAACACCACCTACTACACTCTGACTCCTAATGTCATGATGGGACGTCGGGGTTAAAACATCTCTAGGTGATATACGGATGAATAAGGAAGGATGTTTAAGGGATGATGTGGATGAGGAGTTCAAATGATGTGCAGAGTATTTTTTGAAGATGATCAGTGGTGTTTTGGTGATGTTCAGAGTTGGTTCAAAGTTAGTCAGTGTGTTAGTTATGGTATTGTCTCATGTCATAAGTGTATGAGTTAGTTTTTTTTGTGCTAATGTTGTAAAGTCTGGAGAATGAGGGAGGAGTTTGGTGGATGAGATGTAATTTCGGTTAATGAAATGTGTAAGTGTGAATGAGAATGTAAATTGGTGGGTGAGTTAGAGAAGATAAAATGTAATGTCATCTTAGTAAAAGTATAGATAGTTTTAGTGATCTTCGTTATGATGTTGTTTTAAGAGAATGTGTACAAAAATGTGTGATCTTAGTGGAGGGGTTATAGAATTTGGTAAACGTCTTGATTGTGATCTTAGATATTGGAGATATAACAGGTTGAAACAAGTAACTTCCTCTCGTTAAGTTAAATGAAGTAAAAGTGGGGTGTGATGTCGCTGATCGCCAAGTAAACTCAGGATGGAGTGTGATGTCACGGGAGGTATCCCTACCTGTGCTGGTATGTGTTGGTGGTAGTGAGAGGAGTGTATTAGATATTGTATGGAGTTGGTGATTGTGATTTTTTGTGTGAATGTTTATAAAAATGAGTGTTTTCTGCGATCTTAGCGGTTTTGAGGTGAGTGGGATCTTCTTGGTTATAGTGATTTGAGGGGATTTCTATAAAATGGGTGTTAGTTGGTGGTGGTGTTGATCTTAGTTTCTGGTGATTTTTAGTGTTGTTTGGGCAGTAATCGGTGCTGTTTTGGTAGTATTCAGTTGTGTTTTGGGAGTATTCAAAGGAGTTTGATGATGTTTTTGGTGTTGTACAAAGTGTGGTGTGTGTGTTTGTGTTAGTTTTGGTAAAATGTCTCATGTCATAAGTGTATGAGTTAGTTTTTGTGATAATGTTGTAAAGTCTGGAGACTGAGGGAGTAGTATGGTGGATGAGTTGCAATTTCAGTTAATGAAATGTGTAAGTGTAGATAAATTAGAGATGATAAATCTTATTTGGGAGTATTCAAAATGATATTTTGGAAGTGCTTCAGTGGTGTTTGGAAATGTTCAATGGTGTTTATGTGAGTATTCAAATGATTTATGAGAGTGTTCGAAGTAATCTTGGGGTTGTTCTGTAGTGAGATGATAAAGGTTGTGGATGAGTGAATATTTCTTAAGAGATATTGAGCAAAGGTGGTCTCAAATGATGTATGAGAGTGTTTTGAAGGTGTTCAAAGTAAAGTTATGGTGTGTGTGTGTGTGTGTGTGTGTGTGTGTGTGTGTGTGTGTGTGTGTGTGTGTGTGTGTGTGTGTGTTAGGTGGTCATAGAGTTTTGTGAATATCTTGGATACAGTGATTTTAGTGGATTTGAGATGGGTGATGAGATGCATTTGTGGATGTGAAATGTGATTTTTGTGTTTGTTTTGAAGAGGTGTGTTGGGAGACTGGTGAGTGGATGTGAAGAAATGTGGGTGAGATGGAGAGGGGTTTGGGGAGAGTTGTATTAGGAATTTAATGAAATATGGAGGGGGGGGATTTTACTGAAAATAAAGGTAATGTGTGAATATTTTAAAAGAAATATAGAAGTGAAAAGTTATGATGCATTGGAAAAGAATGGAGGGTGTAGAAACATGTCGCAGTAGTTGGGTAGTGAGATGATTAGTTGTTGTGAGTATATTATCAATTTATGTGGATACAAGGAGATGAGTATGGAGAGGATTTTATTAGAATTTTAATAATGTAGGGAGGAATGTGTATTACATTTTAAGATTCAATTAAAAGAAGGGGACAAATTTGTATCGAAAGAGGAAAAATTGTGAATAAATTGGTAAGTGTTGTGGGTTGTGGGTGTTGTGGGTTGTTGTTGTTGTGGGTGTTGTGGGGTGTTGTGGGTTGTGGGTGTTGTGGGGATGTTGTGTGTTGTGGGTGTTGCTGTCGAACTAGAGATATCGAAAAGATGTTATAAGTGGGTTGTTGTTGTTGTGACTTTTTCTGATGAAATTAGTTAAAACGAGAAAAAAAAATTGTGGGTTGTGGATGTTGTGGTGATGTTGTCGGAGATATCAAAAAAGTTGTTATAAGTGTGTTGTTGTGACTTTCTGATGAAATTAGTTAAAACGAGAAAAAATTGTGGGTGATGTGGGTTGTGGGTGTTGTGGGTTGTGGGTGTTTTGGGTTGTGGGTGTTGTGGGATGTGGGTGTTGTTGTCGAACTAGAGATACCGAAAAGATGTTATAAGTGGGTTTTTGTTGTGACTTTTTCTGATGAAATTAGTTAAAACGAGAAAAAAATTGTGGGTTGTGGGTGTTGTGGGTTGTGGGTGTTGAGGGTTGTGGGTGTTGTTGTCGAACTAGAGATGCTGAAAAAGTGATTATAAGTGGGTTGTTGTGACTTTCTGATGAAATTAGATAAAACGAGAAAAAAATGTGGGGTGTGGGTGATGTGGGTTGTGGGGGTTGTGGGATGTGGGTGTTGTTGTCGAACTAGAGATACCGAAAAAGTGGATATAAGTTGTGGGTAGTTGTTGTGGGGGTGTGGGTGATGTGGGATGTGGGTGTTGTGGGTTGTGGGTGTTGTCGAACTAGAGATACCGAAAAAGTGGTTATAAGTTGTGGGTTGTTGTTATGACTTTTTCTGATGAAATTAGTTAAAACGAGAAAAAAAATGTGGGTTGTGGGTGTTGTGGGTGTTGTGGGGGTGTTGTGGGTTGTGGGTGTTGTTGTCGAACTAGAGATGCTGAAAAGTGATTACAAGTTGTGGGTTGATGTTGTGACTTTTTCTGATGAAATTAGTTAAAACGAGGAAAAAAATGTGGGTTGTGGGTGTTGTGGGATGTGGGTGTTGTGGGTTGTGGGGGTGTTGTGGGTTGTGGGTGTTGTTGTCGAGCTAGAGATGCTGAAAAGTGATTAAGTTGTGGGTTGATGTTGTGGGGTGTGGGTGATGTGGGGTGTGGGTGTTGTGGGGTGTGGGTGATGTGGGGTGTGGGTGATGTGGGTTGTGGGGTGTTGTGGGTGATGTGGGTTGTGGGGTGTTGTGGGATATGGGTGTTGTGGGTTGTGGGTTGTGGGTGATGTGGGTTGTGAGTGAACGTGTGTGTTTGGATTGTGTTCATGTTTTTTGCGTTCATGTTATATCTTAGTTGGAGGTGAGTGGGATCGTCTTGGTTATAGTGATTTGAGAGGATTTGTGTGAAAATGGGTGTTAGTCTGTGATGTTGATCTTAGTTTATGGTGATTTTGGTGGTGTTTTGACTGTATTCAGTGGTGTATTAGTAGTACTCAAATGGTGTTTTGGAAGTGTTTCAGTGTTGTTTGGAAATGTTCAAAGGTGTTTTTGAAGGTGTTCAAATGATGTGCAAGAGTATTTATGAAGGTGTTCTGGGAGTATTCAGTGGTGATTTGGGGGTATTCGAATGATGTTTTTGGAGTATTCAAAAAATGATATTTTGGAAGTGTTTCAGTGTTGTTTGGAAATGTTCAAAGGTATTTTTGTGAGTATTCAAATGATTTATGAGAGTGTTTTGAAGGTACATATTAACTTCGTAATATGTAAAATTGTGACTAGTGAATTAATCGAAAAGTGGTTATAAGTGTTGTGGTGACTTTTTCTGATGAAATAGTTAAAACGAGAAAAATTGTGGGTTATGAGTGAAAATTGTGAGGTGTTGGTGGGAGTGTGAGGAGTGGGAGTGTGAGGAGTGGGAGGGTGGGGAGAAGGAGAGAGAGGTTACTTCGTGGGGTGTGACCTGAGATGAAATAGTTAAAACGAGAAAAAAAAATGTCTAGACTTGTGTTGTATTTTGTAAAGAAATTGTGGATTGTTGTGGGTATTAACGAAAAAAAAATGTGAGATTATTTGGGTTATCCTGGGTTAAGAGTGAAAAATGTGTAGGGGGAAGTCGACAAGATTCAACCTGTGTGTGCGGTCATCACGTGACGTCACTGACATAGGGGGAAGTCGACAAGATTCAGCTTGTATGTGTGAGGTTATCACGTGACGTCACTGACCGCCGAGTAAACACAGGTGGGGTGACGTCACACTTGTTTGGACCTATAGTAAGAGAGAGTACCATGCCCATAGGAGGAGTTCATTTGAATGCTTACCCTGAGAGGGGGGAATCCAAAAACTTGATCCGAGGAGATGGAGTCTTTGTATTATCGAGAAAACCTTGATCCAAGGAGATGGGGGGTGAAAGTGGAAGGGGGGAACCTCAAAAATTTGATCCGAGGAGATGGATTCTTTGTATTATCGAGAAAAAAAATTAAGGGTGGGGGTGAACGTGGGGGGAACCTCAAAAATTTGATCCGAGGAGAGCACAAGAAAATGAAATTCAAAAAAATAATTCGAAAAAAATCGGAAAAAAATTCGGGGCGCGGGGGCGATCCGGACGACGCTGCAGAAGGCACAGCAGAAGGCGCGGGTGGGCGGCTGGGTCGGCGCGACGGGCGGGGGGCGCAGGGGGCGGGCGCAGGGGGCGGGCGCAGGGGGGGCGGGCGGGGGGTCGTGGGTGGGAGACGTGGGTGGGGGTCGTGGGTGGGGTCGTGGGTGGGGGACGTGGGTGGGGGTCGTGGGTGGGGGTCATGGGTGGGGTCATGGGTGGGGGTCGTGGGCAGGGTTAAGGTCATTAGCATATAGGTGTAAAAACGGTCATTAGCATATAGGTGTGAAAGGGAGCCACTCAGCCGCAGCCCTTTTCAGGAGGAAGCCACTCTGCCGCAGGCAGAGACCGCTCAGGAAAAGGAAGCCACTTTGCCGCAGGAGTCACTGAGCCGCCTTCATCACTACTACTGACCCCTGTGGAACCACGCTCGTCACAGGCGCCCACTCTGACACCTCGCCACGTACCATAACTCGTTATTGTCTTCCTGATCCATTGCAGTGCCTTCCCTATTATCCCTGCCTGGTCCTCCAGCTTTTGCACTAATCTCTTGTGTGGAAAAGTGTCAAACGCCTTTTTACAGTCCATGAAAATGCAATCTACCCCCCTTCCTCTCTCTCTTGTCTTACTGCTGTCACCTTGTCATAGGGTTTGTGACAGAATTTCCCGTCCCTGAAACGGTGCTGGTTGTCATTGATAAGCTCATTCCTTTCTACGTGCTCCGCCACTCTTCTTCTGATAATCTTCTCCATGTCTTTGCATACTATACATGTCAGTTACACTGGTTTGTAGTTTAATGCTTCATGTCTTGTTTTTTTTTTTTAATGGGACTACATTTGCTGTCTTCCATACCTCAGGTAGTCGCCTTGTTTCGGTAGATGTGTTGAAGATTGTTGTTAGTGGTACACATGGCGCCTGTGCTCCCTCTCTCAAGACAGATGGAGATGTGTCATCCGGCACCATCGCCTTTGAGCTATCTAGCTCTCTTAGCAGCCTCTTCACTTCTTCCTTGTGTGTGTGTGTGTGTGTTTGTGTGTGTGTGTGTGTGTGTGTGTGTGTGTGTGTGTGTGTGTGTGTGTGAGAGAGAGAGAGAGAGAGAGAGAGAGAGAGAGAGAGAGAGAGAGAGAGAGAGAGAGAGAGAGAGAGAGAGAGAGAGCGCGTTTGTGTCTGTTCTTTACGTGGCTTTGATCCCGACCGTTTTCAAACGGACGAGCGTACGTAAAGTTCACATGTGGTGAGCTATAGCTCTCGAGCCCAGCCTTAACATTAATTCATCAACTAGCATTATATTCAACTCCATAGAGCGCGTTCCATCGCTTTGATCCTAACTCGCAAAACTACTTCCATTTTTATCATGGTTAATATCCTCAGTAACTTACTTACGTCCTTCAATTAAAGACCGTGTCCACTTGAGTCGACTCACGGACAAAAGGTTTTTAAAAAAGTAGCGAGAGCAGTGTGGTGACTGTTTTATGATTAGTGGAAGGAGGATCGAGCCTCCACCACTTGTCGGGGATCACAGTCACCCAGCTGCCTGGAGGTCACACAGTCACCCAGCTGCCTGGAGGTCACACAGTCACCCAGCTGCCTGGGGGTCACAGTCACCCAGCTGCCTGGGGGTCACACAGTCACCCAGCTGCCTGGGGGTCACACAGTCACCCAGCTGCCTGGGGGTCACACAGTCACCCAGCTGCCTGGGGGTCACACAGTCACCCAGCTGCCTGGGGGTCACACAGTCACCCAGCTGCCTGGGGGTCACACAGTCACCCAGCTGCCTGGGGGTCACACAGTCACCCAGCTGCCTGGGGGTCACACAGTCACCCAGCTGCCTGGGGGTCACACAGTCACCCAGCTGCCTGGGGGTCACACAGTCACCCAGCTGCCTGGGGGTCACAGTCACCCAGCTGCCTGGGGGTCACACAGTCACCCAGCTGCCTGGGGGTCACACAGTCACCCAGCTGCCTGGGGGTCACACAGTCACCCAGCTGCCTGGGGGTCACACAGTCACCCAGCTGCCTGGGGGTCACACAGTCACCCAGCTGCCTGGGGGTCACACAGTCACCCAGCTGCCTGGGGGTCACACAGTCACCCAGCTGCCTGGGGGTCACACAGTCACCCAGCTGCCTGGGGGTCACACAGTCACCCAGCTGCCTGGGGGTCACACAGTCACCCAGCTGCCTGGGGGTCACACAGTCACCCAGCTGCCTGGGGGTCACACAGTCACCCAGCTGCCTGGGGGTCACACAGTCACCCAGCTGCCTGGGGGTCACACAGTCACCCAGCTGCCTGGGGGTCACACAGTCACCCAGCTGCCTGGGGGTCACACAGTCACCCAGCTGCCTGGGGGTCACACAGTCACCCAGCTGCCTGGGGGTCACACAGTCACCCAGCTGCCGGGGGGTCACACAGTCACCCAGCTGCCTGGGGGTCACACAGTCACCCAGCTGCCTGGGGGTCACACAAGTCACCCAGCTGCCTGGGGGTCACACAAGTCACCCAGCTGCCTGGGGGTCACACAAGTCACCCAGCTGCCTGGGGGTCACAGTCACCCAGCTGCCTGGGGGCCACACAGTCACCCAGCTGCCTGGGGGTCACACAGTCACCCAGCTGCCTGGGGGTCACACAGTCACCCAGCTGCCTGGGGGTCACACAGTCACCCAGCTGCCTGGGGGTCACACAGTCACCCAGCTGCCTGGGGGTCACACAGTCACCCAGCTGCCTGGGGGTCACACAGTCACCCAGCTGCCTGGGGGTCACACAGTCACCCAGCTGCCTGGGGGTCACACAGTCACCCAGCTGCCTGGGGGTCACACAGTCACCCAGCTGCCTGGGGGTCACACAGTCACCCAGCTGCCTATCACATCCACTCAATTTTTTGTAATTTTCAATACACGTTGTTTAACGATTTTTTTTAAACATTAACCCAAAAGAAAATCTTTTTTTTTACCTCTGTACAAAACGATGAGACACGCCAGTGCAAACTATTGTTATTATGGGGAGCGCTATACCCATTGGGATTACACAGCGCCTATGGGAAGGGGGGTATGGAAGGCATTCAGTTATAATTTAAGGAATTGGAGAACAGATCCAATTTCCTAGATCAAGAGCCGCTCGCCAGTGTCATGTGGGTTCGATAACGTGGATGGGGTAAAAATACTCACGTAGGCTGGTTAGTTTACCTGGAGTTTACCTGGAGAGAGTTCCGGGGGTCAACGCCCCCGCGGCCCGGTCTGTGACCAGGCCTCCTGGTGGATCAGAGCCTGATCAATCAGGCTGTTGCTGCTGGCTGCACGCAAACCAACGTACGAGCCACAGCCCGGCTGATCAGGAACTGACTTTAGGTGCTTGTCCAGTGCCAGCTTGAAGACTGCCAGGGGTCTGTTGGTAATCCCCCTTATGTGTGCTGGGAGGCAGTTGAACAGTCTCGGGCCCCTGACACTTATTGTATGGTCTCTTAACGTGCTAGTGACACCCCTGCTTTTCATTGGGAGGATGGTGCATCGTCTGCCAAGTCTTTTGCTTTCGTAGTGAGTGATTTTCGTGTGCAAGTTTGGTACTAGTCCCTCTAGGATTTTCCAGGTGTATATAATCATGTATCTCTCCCTCCTGCGTTCCAGGGAATACAGCTTTAGGAACCTCAAGCGCTCCCAGTAATTGAGGTGTTTTATCTCCGTTATGCGCGCCGTGAAAGTTCTCTGTACATTTTCTAGGTCGGCAATTTCACCTGCCTTGAAAGGTGCTGTTAGTGTGCAGCAATATTCCAGCCTAGATAGAACAAGTGACCTGAAGAGTGTCATCATGGGCTTGGCCTCCCTAGTTTTGAAGGTTCTCATTATCCATCCTGTCATTTTTCTAGCAGATGCGAGTGATACAATGTTATGGTCCTTACACAAATAACCCGCACATAAAAGACAGAAGCTTACGACGACGTTTCGGTCCGACTTGGACCATTGACAAAGTCACACTAACAGAGGAGGAGCAGAACGGCTATATATAGGCAGGAAGAGGTGGAGGTAGTAGTAGTGGCTGGCTGGATGGCGAAACGTCTACGGTGGGGATGCCCGGGTGTTGTGCATGTGTCATTTCATCCTGTCGGTATTATATACAATTCTTGTACTACTACTACTACCACTTCTACCACTACTACTACCTCCACCTCTTCCTGCCTATATATAGCCGTTCTGCTCCTCCTCTGTTAGTGTGACTTTGTCAATGGTCCAAGTCGGACCGAAACGTCGTCGTAAGCTTCTGTCTTTTATGTGCGGGTTATTTGTGTATCGTTCCAGTCACGGTATTGTGCCTTTTTGTTAGTTATGGTCCTTGAAGGTGAGATCCTCCAACATAATCACTCCCAGGTCTTTGACGTTGGTGTTTCGCTCTATTTTGTGGCCAGAAATTGTTTTGTACTCTGATGAAGATTTAATTTCCTCATGTTTACCATATCTGAGTAATTGAAATTTCTCATCGTTGAACTTCATATTGTTTTCTGCAGCCCACTGAAAGATTTGGTTGATGTCCGCCTGGAGCCTTGCAGTGTCTGCAATGGAAGACACTGTCATGCAGATTCGGGTGTCATCTGCAAAGGAAGACACGGTGCTGTGAACATTAAAATGGTATAAAATACCGACAGGTTGTTAGGTAAGACACATATGCAACAGTTAGGTATCTTTATTTCGAAACGTTTCGCCTACACAGTAGGCTTCTTCAGTCGAGTACAGAAAAGTTGATAGAAGCAGAAGATACTTGAAGACGATGTAATCAGTCCATCACCCTTAAAGTTTTGAGGTGGTCAGTCCCTCAGTCTGGAGAAGAGCATTGTTCCATAGTATGAAACAATATGGAGATGAAGTGACAGGATGGAGCCTTTTTATAGGGTGATGGACTGATTACATCGTCTTCAAGTATCTTCTGCTTCTATCAACTTTTCTGTACTCGACTGAAGAAGCCTACTGTGTAGGCGAAACGTTTCGAAATAAAGATACCTAACTGTTGCATATGTGTCTTACCTAATAACACACGGTGCTGTGGCTGACATCCTTGTCTATGTCGGATATGAGGATGAGGAACAAGATGGGAGCGAGTACTGTGCCTTGTGGAACAGAGCTTTTCACCGTAGCTGCCTCGGACTCTACTCTGTTTGACGACTACTCTCTGTGTTCTGTTAGTGAGGAAATTATAGATCCATCGACCGACTTTTCCTGTTATTCCTTTAGCACGCATTTTGTGCGCTATTACGCCATGGTCACACTTGTCGAAGGCTTTTGCAAAGTCTGTATATATTACATCTGCATTCTTTTTGTCTTCTAGTGCATTTAGGACCTTGTCGTAGTGATCCAATAGTTGAGACAGACAGGAGCGACCTGTTCTAAACCCATGTTGCCCTGGGTTGTGTAACTGATGGGTTTCTAGATGGGTGGTGATCTTGCTTCTCAGGACCCTTTCAAAGATTTTTATGATATGGGATGTTAGTGCTATTGGTCTGTAGTTCTTTGCTGTTGTTTTACTGCCCCCTTTGTGGAGTGGGGCTATGTCTGTTGTTTTTAGTAACTGTGGGACGACCCCCGTGTCCATGCTCCCTCTCCATAGGATGGAAAAGGCTCGTGATAGGGGCTTCTTGCAGTTCTTGATGAACACAGAGTTCCATGAGTCTGGCCCTGGGGCAGAGTGCATGGGCATGTCATTTATCGCCTGTTCGAAGTCATTTGGCGTCAGGATAACATCGGATAGGCTTGTGTTAATCAAATTTTGTGGCTCTCTCATAAAAAATTCATTTTGATCTTCGACTCTCAGTCTGGTTAGCGGCTTGCTAAAAACTGAGTCATATTGGGACTTGAGTAGCTCACTCATTTCCTTGCTGTCATCTGTGTAGGGCCCATCTTGTTTAAGTAGGGGCCCAATACTGGACGTTGTTCTCGATTTTGATTTGGCATAGGAGAAGAAATACTTTGGGTTTCTTTCGATTTCATTTATGGCTTTTAGTTCTTCCCGCGATTCCTGACTCCTAAAGGATTCCTTTAGCTTAAGTTCGATGCTTGCTATTTCTCTGACCAGTGTCTCCCTACGCATTTCAGATATATTGACCTCTTTTAGCCGCTCTGTTATTCTTTTCCGTCGCCTGTAAAGGGAGCGCCTGTCTCTTTCTACGTATAATTATAACGGAAGTATGGGAAGCGCCATCAGCCGCCCTGCCTCTCTCTGCTCCCTATCTCAGACTGACTCACCAGTGCCTACAGGGTGAGCAGTGTTTGAAAACATGCTATGGTCAGCAGCAACGTGAATAACAGTCAGTGATTCACAGAGACGGTTGGTAGTGAGTCATCTACTGGTACACTGGTTACTGGTTACTAGGAACTGGTACTACTACTGAGACCAGCATCACTGTGTAAACCAACTTGTATGAGGCTGGGACGAATTCCTGTACTCATTTCAGGAGGTCGTCCCTCCCCTCCCCAATCCCGGTCCCAGACGAGGCCCCCTCACCTCTCAGAGTTTATTCAATGATTTAGAAAACCATTAAGTAGATAAACGAAAGGCTTGTTCAGCACTTGAGTATATTGTGGAAACGTTTCACCAGTCAGTGGGCTTCATCAGTCCAGAGAAATAGCTGTGGAAGATGTGAAGAGGGAGTTTGAGGTGGTCAGTCCGTCAGCTACTCATTCTGTTTTTCTCCTGGCTGAGGGACTGACTACCTCAAAACTTAAAGGCTAGTGGACTGATCACACCATCTTCACCTCTCCACTGCTTTTTCTGCCTCCATATTGGTCACCTCCATATTCGAAGAAGCCTGCTGTGCAGGAGAAGCGTTTCTCAAGATACCTAACTGACACACATGTTTCACTCCTCTACTTGATGATATTGCATTCCATTATCATATGGATACAGGTTACCTACTTCCACTAATAGGCCCTACCCACATGTGACAGTCTTCAACTAATTCGTTTTACCCGACTCCAATACATATATATATGTCGTGCCGAATAGGTAAAACTGCTCAATCAGCAATAACTCATTTAAAATTAAGTAGTGCTGAGAGTACTATCTTACCGAGGGTGTCAATTAGCAAGAATTTATTTAAAATTAAGTCCTCTCTAAAAATTTGTCTTAGCCTAATCCAACTAAATATATTTTAGGTAAGTTTGCAATAAGAATGATGTTTGCGAAATTATAGCACACATTCTCGCTTGCCTTATTTAAGCCAAAATCGCAAGTTTTACCTATTCGGCACGGCAAATATATATATATATATATATATATATATATATATATATATATATATATATATATATATATATATATATATACATATATATATATGTATATATATACATATCTATATATGTATATGTCGTGCCGAATAGGCAGAACTTGCGATCTTGGCTTAAATAGCAACGCTCATTTTGCCATATAGGACAAGTGAAAATTTGTGTATGCAATAATTTTGCCAAAATCATTCTGAACCTAACGAAAAAAAGATATTTCACTGTGTTTGTTTAGTATTTAATTACTGTAAACAAATCTAAAATATATTTAGTTGGGTTAGGGTAAGATAAATTGTTCTTGTTATAATAAGGTTAGGTAAGTTTTCTAAGTTCCTTTTGGTGCAAAATTATAAATTTTTACATCAACATTAATGAAAAAAATATATCTTTAAACTTATAAGAGAAAATTTTAGAAAGGACTTAATTTTAAATGAGTTCTTGCTAATTGACCAGTTTTACATATTCGGCACGACATATATATATATATATATATATAATGTATATATATATATTAGTTTAGTTTTGGTTACAGTGAGACGTCACATTTTTTCGAAAAGATGAAGGAGTGAAAAGTTAGGAGGGCGAAACTTTTGGACGAGGGAGAAGGGGAATAAAAAAGAAAGAAGGTAAAGTAGGGGGAAATAATGTAGAAGGCAACGAGGTGGGAAGTTTAAAAGAAATAAGATGGACGGAGAGAGAGAGAGAGAGAGAGAGAGAGAGAGAGAGAGAGAGAGAGAGAGAGAGAGAGTTCATGTGACTGATAGAGGGAAGACGTGTGTTCTTAAGTTGAAACTTTTAACTTTTTCTACTAAGTTAGGTCAAAGTTCCGATAACTTTGCGTGTTATTAGGTTTGTTTAAAGTTATGCTACTTCCGCAAAGTACCAGATCAACCAGGCTGTGCTGGATACGTTTGTCAGGGGGCCACCAACAGATTGGTTGACCTGGTAATCACAAAAAAAAAAGTCTGACCCTGGGCCAGGCTGCCAGAGAAAAAAAAAAAATCTCGAAATATATAACCCCAATTTTTAAAGGAGGTGGACCGGTAAGCCAGCGGAAGGCCTCGATCAGATGACCAAAATCTCCAGCAGCGGGTCATGACTTAGACCCGCGTCAGAAAACACTTCTGTTTCCTGACGAATCTTCCCTAACCTCTTCTCGAAGCCGATCACAGGTATTTCGCTGGCGCACCTTACCTTTGAGGAGCTTCGAGAGAGTTTCTACTCCCGGAGCCCGGCCATGGGCCAGGCTCGTCTGGTGCTAGACTGGTCAATCAGGCTGTTGCTGCCGGAGGCCCGCGTGTACTTACGTAGTTATGGATGAAATGAGAAGTGCGTTTACTAAAAACATCGGATACGATCGCTCCTGGCGCCTTGTTCACTCCAAGTAATCACTCGTTTAGAGTGACATCCTAAGTATATGCACTCGTGTTTTTATTATCATCCTGATAAAAGAGTTGGTGAAAGATTTCATGAACGTTGAAAAACAGACTTTTGTCAAGAGTTATATGGTTGGTTAAAGAGGTCAGCGTTAGAGCAGAATAACTTGATTCTTCGTAGGTAAATGGACACAGATGCAACTAATGTGGCATTTTGCTGTGACAACGTTTTGCCCTCCATGAACTTTGTCAAGACGTAACGACTTTACAAAACTCCCGGGGAGAAACGTTGCCACAATAAAATGTCACATTAGTAACATCTGTGTCCATTTACTTAACATTCTGTCGGTATTTCTACCACTGTTACTAACTTAAAAACTTGATCAGGTTTTTTGTTAAAATCTGTTAACATTACGTTTGGTTAATTTTCCTTTGCCCAACCTTATGTAACGTAAATGGGAAACTGAACTATTGAACAGAACGTCGGAAAACCAACGGTGAGCTTTCTCACTCTTCAAAGGACCGTTTATATTGCTTTCGTTTTGTCAGTTAACTCTACGTAAATATTAATTAACGTTTAAATAACCTTACCTGGAGTCTACCTGGAGGGTGCTTCGGGGGTCAATGCCCCCGCGGCCGTCCTTGACCAGGCCTCTAGGCGGATCAGGGCTTGATCAACCACGCTGTTACCTTAGTATAACAAATTTTTCTCGAAAGGACATAAATCAAAGAACTATAATGCGTACGAAAACGCAAGTGCTACTACCAGTTGAAACTGTGCCCCGGGACACTCCCATCCTCAATCCCTACAATAGGGTCCAGGACCACAGCACAAATTTGGTCTGCCAGGGACCTAAATGCCAAAATCAGTCAATGACTGACTGATTTTGCTTTATATCTGTATTATACACCGCAAAGCCATCTTATGGAGAAGTTACAAATAATATCTTTATTTACTGCAAGTACATGCACATGGTATACAGTCCTAGCTGACATCAATAACATACTACTATATAGAAAGCCCCTTGTTACGCTGAGCATTTCGGGCAAATTAGGTCAGTGTCCCAGGATGCGACCCACACCAGTCGACTAACACCCAGGTACCCATTTACTGATGGGCGAACATAGACAACAGGTGGAAACAAACACGCCCAATGTTTCTACACTGGCTGGGAATCGAACCCAGACCATCGCCGTGCGAAGCGAGAGCTTTAGCCACCAGAGCCCTCACAAAGGCGCGTAATGTATTCAGGAACCCAGCCAATACATCAGTGTGATGGGTAGTTAAGTTACAGATGATACAGAGGCGCGTGATGTATTCAGGAATCCCATCTTATACGTTAGTGCGACATGTGGTCGAGTTCCAGAGGTTACAGAGGCGCTTAATGTATTCAGGAACCCAGCCTACGCGTCAATGTGATGGGTGGTTGAGTTCCAGAGGTTACAGAGGCGCGTAATGTATTCAAGAACCCAGTCTAGACATCCTTGTGGAGGACAGATAAGTTCACGCCTTAAAAATCCCTTACAACACAGAACAACAGTCTACCCAAAATATATGAACAGAAGCCAGAGACGAAAAAAAAAACACTCTGGGATGGCTACAAGCAGCGTTCTACTAGGAGATAAGTGGTATAAAACACAGACTCGATTTACAGAGAAATGCAGTATCATGCCATCCTTTCTTGACAACGTTTTGCCTACACCAGTGATTCCCAAAGTGGACGGTACTGCCCCCCTGGGGGCAGTGGAAAGATCCAGGGAGGAATTCTGAATCTGCAGCAACCCTAATACCAAGAAAGAGGTATGTTCGTATGTGTGTGGTTGGGCGCTGGGGATGTGGTTTGGGAGCCGAGGGGGGCGGCAGCCTGAAAAGTTTGGAAACTACCTGTCTACACAGTGGTTCTGTGACTTTATCAGACCCACTGTATGGGCGAAACGTTGTCAATAAAGGATCGCATTATATTACATCTGGGCATCTTTCCCAAGAGCCGTAAATAGTGACGATAGATATTACTGAAGAATCACAAGTGAAAATACACAAGTCGCGAGGCTGCCTGGAAGATAACAAATCTCAGCTTCTTATATCGAGGAAGAGGAAGGGAAGAAAGCTTTACATAATATATTGGTAAATCATTTACCAATGAACAAACAAAAGAAAACGGATCATCGGTACGAGAATTATTAAAGTCATCAAAGGTAGGCTGAGAGGCAAAGTTGTAAACACAAAGGTAGAGTATATCGACAGTATGTAAATAAGACGTAATGAAAGTAACCTTCTAAACACAGAAATAATAATGCAGCTGCTACCATTCAGACTGCATCAGCAGATCAACGAATAGAACAAGACCAACAATTACGGAGTTTAATAAGTAAGGAATTGTCAAGTGAATCTTGTGTGAAGTTAGGGATCATCAAGTGAATCTTTTGTGAAGTTAGGGATTATCAAGTGAATCTTTTGTGAAGTTAGGGATTATCAAGTGAATCTTTTGTGAAGTTAGGGATTATCAAGTGAATATTTTGTGAAGTTAGGGATTATCAAGTGAATCTTTTGTGAAGTTTGGGATTATCAAGTGAATCTTTTGTGAAGTTTGGGATTATCAAGTGAATATTTTGTGAAGTTAGGGATTATCAAGTGAATCTTGTGTGAAGTTAGGGATTATCAAGTGAATCTTGTGTGAAGTTAGGGATTATCAAGTGAATATTTTGTGAAGTTAGGGATTATCAAGTGAATCTTGTGTGAAGTTAGGGATTATCAAGTGAATCTTGTGTGAAGTTAGAGATTATCAAGTGAATCTTGTGTGAAGTTAGAGATTATCAAGTGAATCTTGTGTGAAGTTAGAGATTATCAAGTGAATCTTGTGTGAAGTTAGGGATTATCAAGTGAATCTTGTGTGAAGTTAGAGATTATCAAGTGAATCTTGTGTGAAGTTAGGGATTATCAAGTGAATCTTATTTAAAGAACTACCTTTTTTTAACGAATCAATAAAAGAGATAAAAAAAAATTACAGGATCTAATGGCAAAGAATTTTTATAAGAATATAAATGCATCTATTATTTTTTTTTATCCTTCCTGGTGGAACTCTTACGTTTATACCGACGAGCTATTCCTAAGACACGTACGGCTTCTTCAGTAGGCTTACTGGTCCATGATAGGCAGGTTCAACTCAAACCCACTCTACGTACCCGTCCAACCTATTTTTAAAGATTCTCGCTTGAAAGACATTGCTTAGGAAATTCTTCCATTCATCTACAACTCTAAATCCAAATTTATCTAATTTGAATCCACTGCTGCGAATCCTGCCTTGATTGGTGGTGCCTGATCAGGTAAATTCCCAGTGGTGGTTTAAGACCAGGGTACAGCATTGGTCAGGGACCACCTCAACGCTGCCTCCCAGGACCTGTAGGTTGGTCCAGTGAGCGTGTTTAGCTCTGTAAATAGACCCACTTCATCATGCTCACTCCTACCCTCCCTCTCTTTCGCTTTCCCTCCCCTCTCTCTCTCTCTCTCCTCACTCCTGCCTCTCTCATGCTCATATTTTTTTCAAAATATCTCTTTCTCACTCATCCTTACCCTCCTCCCTCTTTTTTTTCGCAGGTCCTCACCGTCTTTCTTCTCAAATTTTCCTTCCCTCCTCCTCGCCCCTCACTCACAGCTTCCAATTAATAGTAACTCTTGCTCTGCTGAAAAGAAATCTTTGAAACAGCCGTAGCTACTGAAACCACATTGGAATGCTTGACGACATCCTCATCGCCCTACATAAGTCTCCCAGCTCAAGCTAGACTCTGATAGGAGGCAAACATAGCGAGCAATTGTTCCCACCTTGGAACTATCACAGTAAAGCAAAGCCAGCTACAGTACATAGTCACACACACACACACACACACACACACACACACACACACACACACACACACGGTGTACAGTGTCTTGAACTGTGTGTCAGGCCCATACTGGAGTATGCAGCACCTGTTTGGAACCCGCACTTGATAAAGCACGTCAAGAAACTAGAGAAAGTACAAAGGTTTGCAACAAGGTTAGTTCCAGAGCTAAGGGGAATGTCCTATGAAGAAAGACTAAGGGAAATCGGCCTGACGACAATGGAGGACAGGAGGGTCAGGGGAGACATGATAACGACATATAAAATACTGCGTGGAATAGACAAGGTGGACAAGGACAGGATGTTCCAGGGAGGGGAACACACACACACACACAGGAGCTGTGTCTCGACCCCTGCAACCACAATTAGGTGAGTACACGCACACACACAGAGCAGAGGTATGATGAAGCTCACGGTTCAGGGAGAGTGACCTAGTAGCGACTAGTAAAGAGGCGGAGCCAGGAGCTTGAACTCGACCCTTGCAACCTCAACTAGGTGAGTACAACTAGGAGAGTACACACACACACACATTACAGTGGGCACCTGTGACGAGCGGGGTCCCACAGGGGTCGGTCCTAGGACCAGTGCTATTTTTGGTATATGTGAACGACATGATGGAAGGGTTAGACTCAGAAGTGTCCCTGTTTGCAGATGATGTGAAGTTAATGAGGAGAATTAAATCTGATGAGGACCAGGCAGGACTTCAAAGAGACCTGGACAGACTGGACACCTGGTCCAGCAACTGGCTTCTCGAATTTAATCCTGCCAAATGCTAAGTCATGAAGATAGGGGAAGGGCACAGATAACCGCAGACGGAGTATAGGCTAGGTGGCCAAAGACTGCAAACCTCGCTCAAGGAGAAAGATCTTGGGGTGAGTATAACACCGAGCATGTCTCCGGAAGCACACAACCACTAGATAACTGCTGCAGCATATGGGCGCCTGGCAAACCTGAGAACAGCGTTCCGATACCTTAGCAAGGAATCGTTCAAGACACTGTACACCGTGTATGTCAGGCCCATACTGGAGTACGCAGCACCTGTTTGGAACCCGCACTTGATAAAGCACGTCAAGAAATTAGAGAAAGTGCAAAGGTTTTGCGACAAGGTTAGTTCCAGAGCTAAGGGGAATGTCCTATGAAGAAAGGTTAAGGGAAATCGGCCTGACGACACTGGAGGACAGGAGGGTCAGGGAAGACATGATAACGACATATAAAATACTGCGCGGAATAGACAAGGTGGACAAAGGATGTTCCAGGGAGGGGACACAGAAACAAGAGGTCATAATTGGAAGTTGAAGACACAGATGAGTCAGAGAAATATTAGGAAGTATTTCTTCAGTCATAGAGTTGTTAGGCAGTGGAATAGCCTAGAAAGTGACGTAGTGGAGGCGGGAACCACACATAGTTTTAAGACGAGGTATGATAAAGCTCATGGAGCACGGAGAGAGAGGACCCAGTAGCAACCGGTGAAGAGGCGAGACCAGGAGCTAAGACTCGACCCCTGTAACCACAAATAGGCGAGTACAAATAGGTGAGTACACAGTGGCAACAATAGCTGTCATACAGAATAACGAACTCAGCCAAAGAATAAGTAACAATAAGTCAACTTTCATGTAATTACTTCGTGGATGATTATTCTTATATTCATGGGGAAGCACTAAACACGTATGCATTATACAGATTCGATCGAAGAGGAAGGCAGCTGTTATTCCTTCGATCAAGGTCCTTACACCATCATCAAAGTAGAAATCAAAATGTGAAATCTGAAGATCAATTTTTCCTGAGAGATCACAAAACATAAGAATGAAAAGAAATATTCACAGTAAAACTAACAAAAATAGAAATACAAGACGACAAAAGCACACTAATTTTATTACAACATGTTAAAATGACCAGCAGCAGTTACGAAGATCCCTGAGGACCCTACAGGCAACCCGGCAGTTTTATGACCCACGACCTTAGGCGAAAAGATCAGTTTGTGGTCAAAATGTTAAAAATTTGTTCCAGACAGAATCATCCCATACATTATATATATATATATATATATATATATATATATATATATATATATATATATATATATATGTCGTGCCGAATATGTAAAACTGGCCAATTAGCAAGAACTCATTTAAAATTAAGTCCTTTCGAAAATTTTCTCTTATACGTTTAAAGATATATATTTTTAATTAATGTTAATGTAAAAAATTTTAATTTTGCACCAAAAGAATCTTAGAAAACTTACCTAACCTTATTTTAACAAGAGCAATTTATTTTAGCCTAACCCAACTAAATATATTTTAGATTTGTTTACAGTAATTTAACACTAAACAAACACAGTGAAATATATTTTTCTCGTTAGGTTCAGAATGATTTTGGCGAAATTATTGCATACACAAATTTTCACTTGTCCTATATGGCAAGATGAGCGTTGCTATTTAAGCCAAGATAGCAAATTCTGCCTATTCGGCACGACATTATATATATATATATATATATATATATATATATATATATATATATATATATATATATATATATATATATATATATATATATATATATATATAACCTATTCGTGCCGAATAGGTAAAATTGATCAATTAGCAAGAACTCGTTTAAAATTAAGTCCTTTATAAAATTTTCTCTTGTACGTTTAAAGATATATTTTTTTCATTTAATGTAAAAATTAATAATCTTGTACCAAGAGAACCTTAGAAAACTTACCTAACCTTATTATAACAACGCAATTTAATTTAACCTAATCCAACTAAATGTATTTTAGATAAGTGTACAATAATTTAATATAATAAACGCAATGAAATGTATTTTTTCGTTAGGTTCAGAATGAATTTTGCGAAATTATTGCATACACAAATTTTCGCTTGCCTTATTCGGTAAGAAGAGAGTTGCTATTTAATCCAAAATATCAAGTTTTACCTATTCGGGACGAGATATATATATATATTGCGAAAACAGATACTAATTTGTACAAAAGAATTGAAATAAATGGCTTAGAAAAGCAACAAGATAAGCGAGAGACTTGTGCAACATTTGCGTATCTTTATTCTGGAAGTGCACTGCTCTCTGCACTGGACTGAAGAAGCTACTGCCTGGCGAAACATTACCAAAATAAAGATTCCCATATGCTGTACATAAGAAACTGAGCTGCTACTTACAGTTGACGAGGTAGGTGATCAAGGAAAGGAAACTGTTGCTACAGTCCGATCCTCTTTGTAAATCCTCCGAGTATTGTTTTCCTCTCTAGAACACAAGTATCATAAGGAGCACAGACAATAAATTATTATTTACGCAAGGCAATGTCTCCTCACGCGAGGTAATGCTGTCCTCACGCGAGGTAATGCTGTCCTCACGAGAGGTAATGCTGTCCTCACGGGAGGTAATATTGTCCTCACGCGATGTAAGTTGTCACTATCAGTATAAATGTAAAATTAACTTGTATGTTTATCACAGTATTTTCAGTGTGAGAGGAGTTGTCAGCTACTGACACTCTTGGCAAGATTGTACAGTCAGCACTACTGACATGTCAAGTATTGTCAAAGCTACTAATACCCTTGGTAAGATAGTACTGTCAGTGCTACTGACGACCAACAACACACACTCCTCCTATTTCCATCTCTGTAGTGATCACTGTCACTGTGGCAGTACAGTAAGTAACAGAGTGGCTTATTTCACTGCCACTCATCTCCACATTTAGTCCAATCTTTTTCCACATTTCAATCTTTTGTTCTCCTCGCTTTTATAATAGAGATTACAAAAGGTCAGAGAGCGCTCTCGGACTCTCCCCCAGGATGTGAACTCTCAAATGAGAGAGAATACAAGGACTCTCAGTCTACTCTTTAAACGCCATCCGCTTACGAGTTTTTTTTTCAGTCAAAAACCAGGTTACTTTGATCAGCCAGGCTGTTGGTGAGCCCCTGGCAAACATATCCATCACAGACTGGCATTTAACGGTGCTAGTGATACAGTTTCCTCTAGAAGACTTTTACATTTGTTTCAGCAGTCTTAGGAAACAAGATTGACGTGGTTTTTGCCTAACGAAAGTCAGAGTAGGGACACTTGTTGTCAGGTTAGTAGAGGCACTAGTAGTAAGGTTATTAGAGGCACTGGTAGTAAGGTTATTAGAGGCACTGGTAGTAAGGTTAGTAGAGGCACTGGTAGTAAGGCTAGTAGAGGCACTGGTAGTAAGGTTATTAGAGGCACTGGTAGTAAGGCTAGTAGAGGCACTGGTAGTAAGGCTAGTAGAGGCACTGGTAGTAAGGCTAGTAGAGGCACTGGTAGTAAGGCTAGTAGAGGCACTGGTAGTAAGGTTAGAAGAGGCACTGGTAGTAAGGTTACAATAGGCACTGGTAGTAAGGCTAGTAGAGAAACTGGTAGTAAGGCTAGTAGAGGCACTGGTAGTAAGGTTAGAAGAGGCACTGGTAGTAAGGTTAGAAGAGGCACTGGTAGTAAGGTTACAAGAGGCACTGGTAGTAAGGTTACAAGAGGCACTGGTAGTAAGGTTACAAGAGGCACTGGTAGTAAGGTTACAAGAGGCACTGGTAGTAAGGTTACAAGAGGCACTGGTAGTAAGGTTACAAGAGGCACTGGTAGTAAGGTTACAAGAGGCACTGGTAGTAAGGTTACAAGAGGCACTGGTAGTAAGGTTACAAGAGGCACTGGTAGTAAGGTTACAAGAGGCACTGGTAGTAAGGTTACAAGAGGCACTGGTAGTAAGGTTACAAGAGGCACTGGTAGTAAGGTTACAAGAGGCACTGGTAGTAAGGTTACAAGAGGCACTGGTAGTAAGGTTAGAAGGGGCACTGGTAGTAAGGCTAGAAGAAGCACTGGTAGTAAGGTTAGTAGAGGCACTGGAAGCAAGGTTAGTAGAGATACTGGTAGTTAGGTTAGTAGAGGAACTGGAAGTATTAAGGATAATAGAGGCACTAGCAGTAACTTTAGTAGAGGTACTGACTGTCGGTAGGTTAAAGATCAATTAATAAAAATTTGGTGGTTGACAGTACATTTTTATGCCTTTCTAAACAAAAGTTCTTCCGTGTCATAAACCATTATGTCAAATGTGTGTTACTGGAAAGCAGTTTTATTAATAATAATGAAGGCGAGAATGTTTTACTGCTCGAGCAGAAATGTAGTGAACTGAGGAAGTGAATATGACACACACACACACACATACACACACATACACACACACACACACACACACACACACACACACACACACACACACACGATATTCAAATTAGTATCACAGTATTTACAAGGTGTATAATGATACAAACAAGATGTATAATGTTACAATGTTGCAAACAAGATATATAACGCTACAAAGATGTTACAACAAAGACGATGCTGCAAACAAGATGTTACAAAGATGTTGCAAACAAGATGTACGTTACAAACAAGGTGTATATTATTTCAAAGATGTTACAGCCAAGATGTATAATGTTACAATGTGAATACATCTTTCACAAAACCAAACCTTCTTGAATCATTACGTTCTTCGGAAGCGCTAAGACTGTAGGGTCCATATAGATGCCGGGAATCGTAGTTAATCAAGTTTGATTAAGGACAGCTCCACTTTCTAAGATCAGGAGCCCTTCACCAGCAGCAGCACACTCCCGTTAAAGGGATACCTTGCTTAAGGTGTCAAGATTTTATCAGCAACGAATAATAAACAGTCACGATTTACCAACATCATCCAATAAACAGTCAGGATTTACCAACATCATCCAATAAACAGTCAGGATTTACCAACATCATCCAATAAACAGTAAGGATTTACCAGCATCAATAAACAGTAATGATTTACCAACAGCCAATAAGCAGTCAGGATTTACCAACATCAGCCAATAAGCTGTAAGGATTTACCAACATATGCTCATTAACAGTCAGGAATTAACATCTACTCGCAAACTGTCAGGATTTAACATCTACTCACAGTCAGGATTGATCAACATCTGCCATTTATAAGTGTCCGCAATAAAGCAAACAGAATCCCTGGCTTCATATCAAGAAGCATAAATAATAGAAGTCCTTAGATTGTTCAACTCTCTATATCTTTGGTTAGGCCACAATTAGATTATGCTGCACAGTTCTGGTCACCATATTACAGAATGGATATAAATGCACTGGAAAACATACGAAGGAGGATGACAAAGTTGATCTCATGTATCAGAAATCTTCCTTGCAAGGACAGACTGAGGGCCCTGAATCAGCACTCTCTAGAATTAGGGGGGATATGCTTGAGATGTATAAATGGAAAACAGGAATAAAGGAAATGTAAATAGCTTGCTAAAAATATGTAGCCTAGACAGGACTTGCAGCAATGGTTTTAAGTTTGAAAAATTCAGATTCAGGAAGGATATAGGAAAGCACTGGTTTGGTAATATAGTTGTGGGTGAGTGGAACAAACTCTCGAGTACCGTCATAGAAGCTAAGACGTTGTGTAGTTTTAAAAATAGGTTGAATAAATACATGAGTGAGTGTGGGTGGGCGTGAGTTGGACCTGACTATCTTGTGTTAGTGGGTCTGATGCCGTGTCACTTCCTTAAGTGGATGTGACCGGCTTAAGCCGGTGGGAGGCTTGAACCTGCCTCGCTTGGGCCAGTAGGCCTGGTGCAGCGTTTATGTTCAAAAAGTCAGGATTTGCCAACATCTTCCCATAAACAGTCGGGATTTACCAACCACTCACAATTAGGATTTAACAAAATGATCCCATAAACAGTCAGGATTTACTAACGTCATCCCAAAAACAGTCAGGATTTACCAATGTCTGGTCATTCAATCAGGATTTACCAACATCTACATGTAAAAAGACAGGACTTACCAACATCATCCAATAAACAATCAGGATTTACCAACATCATCCAATAGACAGTCAGGATTAAATAAACAGTCAGGATTAACCAAAATCTGCTAATAAACAGTCAGGATTTATCAACATCATCCAAAAAAAGTCAGGATTTACCATCATCTAATAAACAGTCGGGATTTACCAAAATCTGGTAATAAACAGTCAAGATTTATCAAAATCTAATAAACAGGATTTACCAACACCTGCCAATAAACAGCCAGGATTTACTAACACCTGCCAATAAACAGTCAGGATTTACCAACATCTGCCAATAAAGTCAGGATTTAAAACATCTGCAAATAAACAGTCAGGATTTAAAACATCTGCCAATAAACAGTCAGGATTTAAAACATCTGCCAATAAACAGTCAGGATTTACAACATCTGCCAATAAACAGTCAGGATTTACAACATCTGCCAATAAACAGTCAGGATTTACAACATCTGCCAATAAACAGTCAGGATTTACAACATCTGCCAATAAACAGTCAGGATTTACCAACATCTGCCAATAAACAGTCAGGATTTAAAACATCTGCCAATAAACAGTCAGGATTTACCGACATCTGATCACAAACATTCATGATTTAATAAAACACAAACTTCGACGGAAAACATAACAGAACAATCAAAACTTGCACTCGACTCATGTCAGTGGGTTCAGATACCCTTAAGTTAGGCAAAGGTTCAAACTCTCCAAGCACCAGTTAGAAAACAGGAAAAAAAAAAAAAGCCAGCTAGCTCTCATCCGTCTGAGGTTCTAGGGATTATCTTCCCTAAGGACCAGGTCTCAGACCAGACCTTCAGGGTTAGAAATTAAATATTACAGCATTAAGAACTATACAGAAACACATTTTCCTTCATTTACATTAATAAATTCGCTAGGTCTGTCATTATATATTTTTATTTATTCTTATTTGTTATTTAAATTATTCTTACCTTCATAAATTCGCTGTCTTATGTCATTATTATATATTTTTATTTATTATTATATTAGTTATGTTATTTATTCTTATTGGTTTATATATTATTATTATTATTATTATTATTATTATTATTATTATTATTATTATTATTATACCGAGTGTTTAACCAGTGTGCGTTGAGGTGAGGGCCCAATTTTACAGAACTCGGCTTACAACCGAAAGAACCAGGGTTCAATCCCATGAGGGGCGAAAGGTTCTGGTACGTCTCTCCTAACAGCTGATGTTCACCACCACGTTAATTTACACACACACACACACACACACACACACACACACACACACACACACACACACACACACACACACACACACACACACACACACACACGATCTTGTCTACATGTTCGAAGGCAGGCATTGCCGACCAGTATGGTTTAAAGTGTAGTCAAGAGGTGACGTTTCGCTCGGTGCTGAGATTTATGAAGTTATCAAATGATAAACCTGAACGCCGAAACGTCGTCAGAATAATAACTAGCTACACAACGCGACATTCTTCACCACACTCGTCGGCATCATTTGCCAGACAACAATTACAAACGTTTCTTAGACAACGTTTCGCTCTGAGATAGAGCGAAATTTCTTTCAACCAGGAAGATGATCCCGAAGCTCTGTTTGCAGCACAGTGTTTATAACAAGTCTCAAGAGAAAGTTCACTTCTGGGGAGCAGAGAAATTGAGAGAGCTCTTCTAGGGAAGCAGTGACCCTTACAGAGCTTCACTAGAAGAGCGGAAACCCTGAGAGCTCTCTTCTAATAAGAAATACACAATGCACAAACTTTCTTTTTCGTATACACCGAACCATACACGCTATCGGTCTCGGTTCAACAAATGTGTGATCTTGAACGAAGACGGACACTGGGAAAAAAAAAAAAAAAAAAAGAGCGCTGAAGCACCACTGAGCTCCCAACACCAGGAGCTTTTTCTATCTCTTTTTCCTCTATGGAGAGTATCAAACACTCACTACACTCTCAGGGCGCTGAAAAATACAAACGAAAGCGAGATGAGAGAGGGACGAGAAAGAGAGAGGGAGAGAGAGAGAGGGGCCGCTTCTCTCTCACCGAACCTGTCTCCACTGTTTGAATAGTCCACTGCAGAGTTTACAAAGAGTTTTTTTTTTTTAATTGTCGTTTGTAGGTTCGGGATTGGCTGCGGAGAACAGTTAAAGCCACTAGCTACTGCTGGCCGCTTACTTGTTGGGTGCAAGCCAAGTTGGGAGCAACAAGTCTGGTCACTTCCTACACTACACACAGCACAACACACACATTATTGCGATTTGAGTTTTATTTAGCGAAATATGATTAGTAATGTGAGACTACTCTCTTCTATAGGATGGATGTATAGTGGGGAACGTAAGCCAACCATGAGTTTCCCCTGCCATATTCCATCAATAAGGATTTTCCCCTGCCATATTCCATCAATAAGGATTTTCCCCTGTCATATTCCATCAATAAGGATTTTTCCCCTGCCATATTCCATCAATGAGGATTTTTCCCCTGTCATATTCCATCAATAAGGATTTTCCCCTGCCATATTCCATCAATAAGGATTTTCCCCTGTCATATTCCATCAATAAGGATTTTTCCCCTGCCATATTCCATCAATGAGGATTTTTCCCCTGTCATATTCCATCAATAAGGATTTTTTCCCTGCCATATTCCATCAATGAGGATTTTTCCCCTGTCATATTCCATCAATAAGGATTTTTCCCTGTCATATTCCATCAATAAGGATTTTTTCCCTCTCATATTCCATCAATGAGGATTTTTCCCCTGTCATATTCCATTACTTAGGATGGGTTACATACACAGTTGAAATTTGTCAACCTGAACTGGGAGACTATAGGGCATTGAGGGTCTCGTTAGTTATTCCAATATTAAGCAGCTATGACAGCTAAGATTTTGTTGCATCAGAGCTGGAGTTACTATTTCAAAATATTAAAGGCAGGGGTCAGGCAATCAATGTCAGGCCATTAAGTTTGATCTGAGGAAGGAGGATAGATTTAAATCCTTGGATCAAGAGACTTCACACGAGTTACATATGGGATTTCAACGTACACGGGTGAAAATAAGTCAGTATGACTCATG
>NC_091365.1:9491891-9534391 GCF_038502225.1 Cherax quadricarinatus
CATGTGTGTGGGGAAGTACCCTGGCCGGCGTGTGGGAAAGTACCCTGGCTGGCGTGTGGGAAAGTACCCTGGCCAGCGTGTGGGAAAGTACCCTGGCCGGAGTGTGGGGAAAGTACCCTGGCCGGCGTGTGGGGAAAGTACCCTGGCCGGCGTGTGGGGAAAGTACCCTGGCCGGCGTGTGGGGAAGTACCCTGGCCGGCGTGTGGGGAAGTACCCTGGCCGGCATGTGGGGAAGTACTCTGAATGGCGTGTGGGGAAGTACCCTGGACGGCATGTGGGGAAGTACCCTGGATGGTGTGTGGGGAAGTACCCTGGATGGTGTGTGGGGAAGTACCCTGGATGGTGTGTGGGGAAGTACCCTGGATGGTGTGTGGGGAAGTACCTTGGATGGTGTGTGGGGAAGTACCCTGGCCGACGCGTGGGGGAGCACCCTGGCCGAAGTGTGGGGAAGTACCCTGTGTGTGGGGAAGTACCCTGGGTGGTGTGTGGGGAAGTACCCTGGGTGGTGTGTGGGGAAGTACCCTGGCTGGTGTGTGGGGAAGTACCCTGGCTGGTGTGTGGGGAAGTACCCTGGCTGGTGTGTGGGGAAGTACCCTGGCTGGTATGTGGGGAAGTACCCTGGCTGGTGTACCACCATCGCTACCACCACCACTCTTGTATCTTTCTACAAACTTTTTCTTTAATTCTATAGTGTTTCTCACCCTCTTTACCAAAGGGTTGACACTAAAATCTGTATTTGGGCCCATGGTGGCTTATATAGCAGTTACAAGCACTAAAAACATTGGAATAATGCAAAATGTATCGCATGTACATGTGGAATCGTCCTCACTGGCTGGTAAACGATGGCATACTGGCTGTACATGGAGTGTCTGGGCTTCTAATGGCATGCGGACAAGTTTGGGACAAATGACTTTAACTGAGTTCAGTGTTGTTAACCAAGCCAATATTTTGACACAAAAGTGTTACTTAACCAGCTGACTGTTTCAGTTGTATATAGTATATGTCTTAAGAGCCAATGTGTTTGACGTATATACTGTATACTCAAAAATTCTAGCGGCTTCAAATCAAGCAGGAGAAAGCTGGTAGGCTCACATGTGAGAGAATGGGTTTGTGTGGGCAGTGTGCACCATATAAAAAAAATCTTGCAGCACGCAGTGCATAGAGAAAAAAAAAAACTCCAACCTTGTTTTGGGATTAAAACGCCGATGTTGAAGTGTATTTTCGTATAGTTTTTATGGTTATACAGTGGACCCCCGCATAACGTTGGCATCGCATAGTGTTAAATCCGCATAGCGATACATTTTATCGCTAAAATTTTGCCTCGCATAGTGCTAAAAAATTTGCTCAACGCGATTCGTCCGAGACACGTCCATGCGGCCTGAGCCAGCCTCACTTGTTCTGCCAGTGGCATTGTTTACACGCCAGCCTCCGCGGTAACATTCAAGCATACAATCGGAACATTTCGTATTATTACAGCCTTTTTATAGTGATTTCACCTGAAAAATAAGTGACCATGGGCCCCAAGAAAGCTTCTAGTGCCAACCCTACAGGAATAAGGGTGAGAATTACTATGGAGATGAAGAAAGAGATCATTGCTAAGTATGAAAGTGGAGTGCGTGTCTCCGAGCTGGCTAGGTTGTATAGTAAACCCCAATCAACCATCGCTTCTATTGTGTCCAAGAGAACGGCAATCAAGGAAGCTGTTCTTGCCAAAGGTTTAACTGTGCTTTCGAAACAGAGATCGCAAGTGATAGAAGATGTTGAGAGACTGTTATTGGTGTGAAACAGAGATCGCAAGTGATAGAAGATGTTGAGAGACTGTTATTGGTGTGGATAAACGAAAAACAGATAGCAGGCGATAGCATCTCTCAAGCGATCATAAGTGAAAAGGCTAGGAAGTTGCACGAGGATTTAATTAGAAAAATGCCTGCAACTAGTGGTGATGCGAGTGAATTTAAGGCCAGCAAAGGTTGGTTTGAGAGATTTAAGAGGCGTAGTGGCATATATAGTGTGATAAGGCATGGTGAGACTGCCAGTTCGGACCAAAAAGCAGCTGAAAAATATGTGCATGAATTCAAGGAGTACATAGACAGTGAAGGACTGAAACCTGAACAAGTGTTTAATTGTGACGAAACAGGCCTGTTTTGGAAGAAAATGCCAAGCAGGACCTACATTACTCAGGAGGAAAAGGCACTCCCAGGACATAAGCCTATGAAAGACAGGCTTACTCTTCTCATGTGTGCCAATGCTAGTGGTGATTGCAAAGTGAAGCCTTTATTAGTGTATCACTCTGAAACTCCCAGAGCATTCAGGCAAAAGAATATCCTCAAGGCTAATTTGTGTGTGCTGTGGAGGGCAAACAATAAGGCATGCGTCACTAGGGACTTTTTCTATGACTGGTTACACCAAGCATTTGCCCCCACTGTGAAAAATTACCTAACTGAAAAGAAATTAGACCTTAAGTGCCTCCTGGTGTTAGACAATGCCCCTGGTCATCCTACAGACTTGGCAGAGCGACTTTGTGGGGACATGAGCTTCATTAAGGTGAAGTTTTTGCCTCCTAATACCACTCCTCTCCTGCAGCCCATGGACCAGCAGGTTATTGCAAACTTCAAAAAACTGTACACAAAAGCTCTGTTTGAAAGGTGCTTTGTAGTGACCTCAGAAACTCAACTGACTCTAAGAGAGTTTTGGAGAGATCACTTTAGTATCCTCAATTGTGTAAACCTTATAGGTAAGGCTTGGGAGGGAGTGACTAAGAGGACCTTGAATTCTGCTTGGAAGAAACTGTGGCCAGAATGTGTAGACCAAAGGGATTCTGAAGGATTTGAGGCTAACCCTGAGAATCCTATGCCAGTTGAGGAATCAATTGTGGCATTGGGGAAGTCCTTGGGGTTGGAGGTTAGTGGGGAGGATGTGGAAGAGTTGGTGGAGGAGGACAAAGAAGAACTAACCACTGATGAGCTGCTAGATCAACTTCAACAGCAAGAGGCCACACCTGAGGAAATTGCTTCGGAGGAGGGGAGAGAGAAACTGAAGAAGTTGCCTACTTCAAAGATTAAGGAAATCTGTGCAATGTGGCTTGAAGTGTAAACCTTCATGGATGAAAATCACCCTCAGACAGCTACTGCAAGCCGTGCTGGTGACTATTACACTGACACTGTTGTGAAACACTTTAGGAAAGTCATAAAGGAACGAGAGGTACAGGCCACTATGGACAAATATGTTGTGCGACAGAAGTCCAGTGACTCTGAAGCTGGTCCTAGTGGCATTAAAAGAAGAAAGGAAGCAACCCCGGAAAAGGACTTGACACCTCAAGTCCTAATGGAAGGGGATTCCCCTTCTAAACACTAAAACCATCCAGTCTCCCCTCCTCCCATCCCATCAATCATCACCACATCTTCAATAAAGGTAAGTGTCATGTAACTGTGCATGTTTTCTTAAGTTTGTGTGTTTTAAAATTAATATTTCATGTGGTAAAAATATTTTTTTCATACTTTTGGGTGTCTTGCATGGATTAATTTGATTTCCACTATTTCTTATGGGGAAAATTAATTCGCATAACGATAATTTTGCCTAACAATGAGCTCTCAGGAACGGATTAATAGCGTTATGCGGGGGTCCACTGTATTCTCATTTTCGTAGTACTGTTTGATAGAATGGAGAACATATTACAGAAACAGAGGTGATTTTGATTGGTTTCATGATGAAAAGGATCTTGAAATGGAGCTCAAATTAGGAGAAATGTTTGATTTTTGCCGATGTTCAAGAGTAAACAAATGATGTCATTGTCCAATAAATGTCCAACTAGTCATTCTAATATGCAGTCATGAATGGGTTGACATTATTTATACAATTATTACAATATTGCAGTAGTCTGCATAACAGTAACTCTATTTTTTTTTTTAATAAAAATTAAAAATAGAAAGTAAGAGTAATACCAGAGGGGCC
Organism: Cherax quadricarinatus; assembly: GCF_038502225.1. NCBI lineage: Eukaryota > Metazoa > Arthropoda > Malacostraca > Decapoda > Parastacidae > Cherax > Cherax quadricarinatus. The sequence goes on from NC_091365.1 coordinate 9,495,843, forward strand.
TGGCGACATGACTGATCAACAAAGAAAATGTTATTTTAGAGCCAGGAATGTCTGCATTGTTCATTCTGGACCCTATTTTGAAATTGGCATATTTTTCAATTTGCATGAAATTGACCAAATTGCCAATTTCTGACCACTTTATTGGGTAGCTGAAATCAGTAAATGGGCAGTTTCTTGTACTCAATCAATAGAACAAATGGAGTTCTAAAGAAATAGTTATGAGTTTGGTCGACTGAAACAATGGAATTAGCCGAAAATAGGGCTCAAAGTGGGCGAAATCGCCATTTCATAAATATCGCCAAGGTTGCCGACTTCGTGAGAGCGTAATTCCATGAGTTTTCCATCAAATTTTGTACTTTTGGCATCATTACCATCAGGAAAAGATTCTCTATCATTTCATTATTTTTTTTTTTTTTGTTTTTGTTTTTTTTTTAAATATTCTGCAACACCAGGAGACACCTCAGGATTTGGGGTTACTCCAATTATTACTTTATCCAAGGATTAAAAATGAGGAAAAGAAAAGCTCTAGTTTCTACAAATTAACAGGATGGAGCCTATCAAATGTGCTCTCACGATATGGAACATAGGATAAGACAAATTAAAAAAACTGGGAAAAAGGGAAACAAAACATTTATAAACATTTTATATACAGGTTTCCCCCAGGCCTCATGCAGTTTTGCTTTATGTGAATTCACTTTTATGTGGTCACGTCATTAGATACAGAATGAATTAATTCTCTTTAATGCAATCACCCAAGTCCAGGACCATTGATGTTTCAACTGTATCTTCATATTACCTACTTTAAATTCTGTTATTATGAAAAAAAAAAAACAAGAAATGAGAGAAAAAACAGATCTGGGCATAAGAACTAAACCCTAATATTGGTTTCAATTTAAATCGTTTGCTAAGTCAAAAGAAAATGGACACCTGGCTAGAAAAGTTAGCTAGCTAACATATATGTAGTTGGGATTAGGTGTGGACGGAGGGAAGAAAGAATAGTAAGGAGATGCGTGTTCCAAGATTCATAACCTATATACAGCCTCTCCTTACTTAGCGATGTACTCGTTTACTGATGACTCAAACTTACGATGGGCACTCTGACCAGTATGCATACTTAAATAATGTATATTAGAGTTGATTTCCTCTATTCTGTTTATTACAATATGTATACAGTACACTACTGTATAAACATTTAAAAATATACCAGAAATGTCATAACTGGTACAAAGGTGACATTAAAATAATATCAAAGATGGTTGACACAAACCCACTACCATTATAATATGCTTCTCACTTAGCGCCAAATTTGTTTACTGATGTGGTCTTAGGAACGGAACTCCGTTGACAAGTGTGGAGAGACTGTATTTCAGTCCAGACAAAGACAGGCCTATTAATGTTGGAGGGAAGGGTAAAAGGGAGATGGATTATGAGTGAAGTTTAGATTTAAAATTGGAGGGAAGGGTAAAAGGGAGATGGATTATGAGTGAATTTTGGATTTAAAATTTTCTCATTTGTTTTGGTGGCTATCTAATTTACTGAAATACTCTTTTGTAAAATAAAGAAATGTAGATTTTCCCCGATTTTGTAACATATAGCAATTATTGAATTCTATTTTTTCTCTTGTTTTTTGACCAAATTCATTTTCTTTTTACTATAGAATTATTTGGTGAATGTGTGGTAAACTTATTTTTTTGATGTGAATGTTAATCAAGAAATGTGGAATTTGCAAATTCTCAGAATTTATCCGTTTTACACGTAATGCAAGGTTCACTTCATGCAAATTCACTTGATACCCAATGCATCTGGAACACATCCAACTCATAAAGCAAGAGACACCTGATCATACATTAATGAAGTAGCTCGAAAAGGGCTAGAAGAGCCATAAACAAGAAGAAACTGGACGTAGTGAGTCTGACAAACGAAACTGGAAAAACATTTTGAATGGGTAACTACTCATTCTGGAGAAGACAAAGCAGGAAAAAAAGGAAGCCACTTAAAATGGTTCATAAAAGAAATACTGTATAGTACAGCAAAAACCAACACTCAAACCAAATAATGCCAAAATTTTTGGGACAAATTTAAAGCAAAAATTATAGTTCAGTATTGTAAATGCATACAATCCACCATTTAACAACACACAAGAAAGAGAAGAATATGATGAGACATATGAGGGACTGCATAATATACAGTACTCTACTTTGGAAATTGCAGGCAAATCATAAATTCATGGGGATTAAGTTTCCAGAGGTACACCAGAATCCAGAATCTGTGACTACCACCAAATTCTGTCTTTATAATAAGCTCAGCTTCAGACTTGCAATAATTTTGTTTCAACAACCACATTTCTCAAAATAATGCTTAAATATTGCTTTAATACTGATATTAGAAAAAATGTCAATAATGAGAAATTCACTGAACACATTTTGAATAAAATGATATGTTATTTTCAATTTAGGCTGTTATGCACCAGACTAAAACAAAATTAGCACAACAAACAAGGAGCAAATAACTGAAGCTATTCCCAGAAGATCCTTGAATTAAAAACATTGTATAATAGTAACACAGGAATTTAAAATCAATTAAGCCAATATGGATCACAAATTATTCAAGAAAAAATTTATGTGCAAATTTTATCTATTGAGATTTCATAAAACTTTTGACATGAGTTCTTCATGATAGACTAATGCAGAAACTGAAAAAAATAGGAACTTTACATGGAAAACTTTCAAAGCAGACGAGACTCTTATGAAGATTAATATGTGCAACAGTTGGGTATCTTCATTGATGAAATGTTTCACCTACACAGTAGGCTTCTTCAGTCAAATACAAAGGGAAAGTAGTAGAAATGAAATAAAGATGTAACCATTACTGATGTAATGATTTATTCATTACCACTGCTCCCTTTGTATTTGACTGAAGAAGCCTGCTGTGTAGGCAAAATGTTTCATCAATAAAGATAACCAGCTGCTGCACATGTATTAATCTTCAACATACCAGTATTTTATAGCATTTTCAATGAGACACACTCTCTGAGAGATAAATGCAAATGGTAATGAGAGATAAAAAGCACTCGAGTAATACCACTAATAATGTGACGTAAAAGCTGGTGCTTGGCCAATGTCTTTAAATTCTATTAAAAATTCCAAGGAGCAAAAACCTCTATTAACATTTCTGTTAATCCAGTCTAAACCATTCTTATTATCTCAGACACTACCAGACATATGTATACACTATACTAAGGTACAAAAGAAGAACAGTAATTTTTTTTTTTTTTTTTTTTTTTTTTAACAAGTTGGCCCTCCCCCACCAAAGCAGGATGACCCAAAAAGAAAGAAAATCCCCAAAAAGAAAATACTTTCAGCATCAATCAACACTTTCACCTCACTCATACATAATCACTGTTTTTGCAGAGGTGCCCAGAACAGAACTGTTGAGAAGCATATACATATAAAGATACACAACATATCCCTCCAAACTGCCAATATCCCAAACCCCTCCTTTAAAGTGCAGGCATTGTACTTCCTATTTCCAGGACTCAAGTCCAGCTATATAAAAATAACAGGTTTCCCTGAATCCCTTCACTAAATACTACCCTGCTCACACTCCAACAGCTCGTCAGGTCCCAAATACCATTCGTCTCCATTCACTAACACGCTCATGCATGCTTGCTGGAAGTCCAAGCCCCTCGCCCACAAGACCTCCTTTACCCCCTCCCTCCAACCTTTTCAAGGACAACCCCTACCCTGCCTTCCTCACCCTACAGATTTATACGCTCTCCATGTCATTCTACTTTGATCCATTCTCTCTAAATGACCAAACCACCTCAACAACCCCTCTTCAGCCCTCTGACTAATACTTTTATTAACTCCACACCTTCTCCTAATTTCCACACTCCAAATTCTTTGCATAATATTTACACCACACACTGCCCTTAGATAGGACATCTCCACAGCCTCCAACTGCCTCCTTGCTGCAGCATTTACAACCCGAGCTTCACACCCATATAAGAGTGTTGGTACCACTATACTTTCATACATACCCTTCTTTGCCTCCATAGACGATGTCTTTTGTCTCCACATATACCTCAATGCACCACTTACCTTTTCTCCTTCATCAATTCTATGGTTAACCTCATCCTTCATACATCCATCCGCTGACATGTCAACTCCCAAATATCTGAAATCATTCACTTCTTCCATACTCCTCCTCTCCAATTTGATATCCAATTTTTCTTTATCAAAATCATTTGATACCCTCATCACCTTACTCTTTTCTATGTTCACTTTCAACTTTATACCTTTACACACACTTCCTAACTCGTCCACTAACCTTTTCAACTTTTCTTTAGAATCTCCCATAAGCACAGTATCATCAGCAAAAAGTAACAGTCAATTCCCATTTTGTATTTGATTCCCCATAATTTAATCCCATCCCTCTCCCGAACACCCTAGCATTTACTTTTTTTACAACCCCATCTATAAATATATTAAACAACCATGGTAACATTACACATCCCTGTCTAAGACCCACCTTTACCAGGAAGTAGTCTCTCTCTCTTCTACACACCCTAACCTGAGCCTCACTATCCTCATAAAAACTCTTTACAGCATTTAGTAACTTACTACCTATTCCATATACTTGCAACATCTGCCACATTGCTCCCCTATCCACTATCATATGCCTTTTCTAAATCCATAAATGCAATAAAACTTCCCTACCTTTATCTAAATACTATTCACATATATACTTCACTGTAAACACTTGATCTACACATCCCCTACCCATTCTAAAACCTCCTTGCTCATCCACAACTGTGTAAGGGGTGGGTGCATAATGGATGTGTTCAATTACAGTAATGGTACTAGATTTCATTTTGGTTTTAGCAAATGCACTTTGGCACAGCTACCCTTTAGGAATGACGACACTGATTTACCTAATTTTAATACAAGTGACCCCTTGCCATATATTGATGACTATGACTATTTTATGAAAACAGGCCTTCACTTTATTCATGTCAATGCGAGATCACTTTTTCCAAAACTGGCAGAGATTAGGATTCTAGCTAACAGATCTAGGGCGGCAGTTATATCCATCTCCGAATCCTGGGTAGATGATACAATAATTGACAAAATAGAAGGTTACAATATAAAATGTTTAGACAGGAATGGAAAAAGTGGTGGGGTATGTGCCTACATAAGAAATGACTTGGCTAACAACCCAAGACCTGATTTAAATGACAAACTGGAGATTCTATGGTTTGAACTGTTACTTCCCAAGACTAAACCCATCTTAGAAGGAACTAGTTACCATCATCCCACCCAACACCAGTTCTTAGAGGACTTTTCAAGAGTCTTGTCCGGATGTGATAACAATTGCGAGACAGTAATTCTGGGAGACTTCAATATCTGTTTTCAACAGCAAAATAATGGGCTATGTAAAAGGTACATGCAAATTCTAGGTTTAAATAGTTACACTCACCTAATTAATACACCAACCAGGATCACACAGTTCTCAGCCACCCTAATTGACCACATACTTTGTAACCGCACTGAGAGCATTAGTCAGTCAGGCGTCATTACCACAGGCCCTAGTGATCATTTCATCATTTACTGCACCAGGAAAATCACTAGGGAATGGATAGGCCTACACAGGACAATAAAAATGAGGTCAACTAGAAACTACAGTAAAGAAACACTGGTAAAGAGGCTATACAATTGTGACTGGACAGTGATAACAAGTAGCATAGCCGTAAATGATGCCTGGGAAAAATTAAAAACAATGTTCACTGCCATCCTTGATCATACTGCACCAGTGAGAGAGGTTAGGATTAAACGGAGAACCGAGCCCTGGATGACTACCGAGATATTAGATACATGTAATATGAAATTCAGAGACCAGTTGCTAAAAGGATTTCAGGCAAACAGACAGGATATTACAGTGCTAAATGAATTCCAAAGGGTGAGGAACAGAGTGCAGAGGCTTATAAAAGGAGCAAAAGCAAGGCACTATTGCTCAAAAATCGAAGAGTGCAAGAATAACCCTAGAAAGCGCTGGCAACAACTCAAACAGTTGGGGTATAGCCATAAACCAGTAGACAGATCTAACATAGTACTAAATATCGATAATGAGGCATGCCACAAAAAACTCAAGTGGCAAAGTGTTTTAATTCCTACTACACAAATGTCGCATCAACACTAGTAAGTAAACTACCAGCTGCATCAAATACCTTTAACACAGACTCTGATAAGTTTAAAACATACTATACCAATAAAGGGGTAACCCCCAAACAGTTGTCAACTAATACGAGTATCTCATGACTATGAGCAAACAGAACTAAGCAGGTTAAACCCAGCTAAGAGCACCAGCCCAGATAACATCCTGTCTAAGTTCCTATAAGATGGTGCCTCTGAAATGCCAAGCCCCATTGCTCACATATTAAGTATCTTAATGATGACAACATTCTTCATAGTTACCAATCAGGCTTTAGGAGATCTTACTCAACTGACACCACCCTAATTAATCTGATGGATTACAAGAGAACTGAAATGTCGATAGAGAACCTCATAGGAATGGTAACCTTAGATTTGCACAAGGCCTTTGATACTGTCAACCACAATACAATATGTAAAAAAATTCAAGCTATCAGCATAGGTTCCATAGACTGGTTTAAGTCCTATCTTAACACTAGGAAATAAATTGTCAAAATCAACAAAGCAGAATCAGAACCCCTGCCGATAGCATGTGGAGTTCCCGAAGGTAGTATCCTGGGTCCCTTATTATTTCTGTGTCATGTAAATGACATGCTCATCAGTGTCAAGTGCAAACTCCTACTGTATGCAGACGACAGTGCACTATTAATGTCAGGTAAAGACCCACAAGATATAGCTAATGTAATAACACTAGAACTGAAGTCCTGCAACAAATGGTTAGTAGGCAACAAACTATCATTACACCTCGAGAAAATGGAAGCCATTCTCTTTGGCACAAAACAAACTGAGAAGGGTTAATAATTTTAATGTCCAGTATAGTGGGGAACCCATCACTTCAATTTCCTCAGTAAAATATCTGGGAATCCCCTCTGATCCATGCGTGTGAGAACTGATAGGGAACTGTGTGGTAAAGAAAGCTAATACCAGACTGAAGTTCCTCTACAGACAAGCACAGTGTCTACCGAGGTTCGCAGGACCCTATGTCTAGCCCTTATACAATGTCATATGGACTATGCTTGCTCTTCATGGTACTCTGCCTTGACAGAAAAAAAGTGAAAGATAAACTGCAAATCACCCAGAACAAAATGATAAGATTCATCCTGGACCTGGGTCCAAGAAAACATGTAGGCCAGGATGAATTACAACAACTGGATATGCTGAATGTGGAAGACAAAGTAAAACAACTGAAGTTAAATAAAGTTTATAAAATTGCTCACAGTGTCCAGAATATCTTGCTGCCAATTTTGTGAAGGCTGGGAACCAAAGCAGTCATAGTACTAGGGGGAGAGAGCACAACTTTTGTAGTACCCACAGTCAGTGGCCAGGCTTCAAACACCTTTTATTGTACAGCAATAAAGGAATGGAACAGATTGCCTGCACATGTCAAAGCCAGTCATAGCATGAACCAGTTCAAGAAGACAGCCAAAAGGTGCCTAATGAATGTAGCGACAGAAAGGAAGTAGAATTATTTTATATTTTTTTAGTTAAATACGTGTAAATGGGATTAGGTCAGGGGTTTCAAATAGAGTTAGAGCTAAAGAAGGAGTAGCAATAATGTTGAAGGATAAGCTATGGCAGGAAAAGAGGGACTATAAATGTATTAATTCAAGGATTATGTGGAGTAAAATAAAGATTGGATGTGAAAAGTGGGTTATAATAAGCGTGTATGCACCTGGAGAAGAGAGAAGTGTAGAGGAGAGAGAGAGATTTTGGGAAATGTTGAGTGAATGCGTGGGGAGTTTTGAATCAAGTGTGAGAGTAATGGTGGTTGGGGATTTTAATGCTAAAGTGGGTAAAAATGTTATGGAGGGAGTAGTAGGTAAATTTGGGGTGCCAGGGGTAAATGTAAATGGGGAGCCTTTAATTGAGCTATGTGTAGAAAGAAATTTGGTAATAAGTAATACATATTTTATGAAAAAGAGGATAAATAAATATACAAGGTATGATGTAGCACGTAATGAAAGTAGTTTATTAGATTATGTATTGGTGGATAAAAGGTTGATGGGTAGGCTCCAGGATGTACATGTTTATAGAGGGGCAACTGATATATCGGATCATTATTTAGTTGTAGCTACAGTTAGAGTAAGAGGTAGATGGGAAAAGAGGAAGGTGGCAACAACAAGTAAGAGGGAAGTGAAAGTGTATAAACTAAGGGAGGAGGAAGTTCGGGTGAGATATAAGCGACTATTGGCAGAAAGGTGGGCTAGTGCAAAGATGAGTAGTGGGGGGGTTGAAGAGGGTTGGAATAGTTTTAAAAATGCAGTATTAGAATGTGGGGCAGAAGTTTGTGGTTATAGGAGGGTGGGGGCAGGAGGAAAGAGGAGTGATTGGTGGAATGATGAAGTAAAGGGTGTGATAAAAGAGAAAAAGGTAGCTTATGAGAGGTTTTTACAAAGCAGAAGTGTTATAAGAAGAGCAGAGTATATGGAGAGTAAAAGAAAGGTAAAGAGAGTGGTGAGAGAGTGCAAAAGGAGAGCAGATGATAGAGTGGGAGAGGCACTGTCAAGAAATTTTAATGAAAATAAGAAAAAATTTTGGAGTGAGTTAAACAAGTTAAGAAAGCCTAGGGAAAATATGGATTTGTCAGTTAAAAACAGAGTAGGGGAGTTAGTAGATGGGGAGATGGAGGTATTGGGTAGATGGCGAGAATATTTTGAGGAACTTTTAAATGTTAAGGAAGAAACAGAGGCAGTAATTTCATGCACTGGTCAGGGAGGTATACCATCTTTTAGGAGTGAAGAAGAGCAGAATGTAAGTGTGGGGGAGGTACGTGAGGCATTACGTAAAATGAAAGGGGGTAAAGCAGCTGGAACTGATGGGATCATGACAGAAATGTTAAAAGCAGGGGGGGATATAGTGTTGGAGTGGTTGGTACTTTTGTTTAATAAATGTATGAAAGAGGGGAAGGTACCTAGGGATTGGCAGAGAGCATGTATAGTCCCTTTATATAAAGGGAAAGGGGACAAAAGAGACTGTAAAAATTATAGAGGAATAAGCTTACTGAGTATACCAGGAAAAGTGTACGGTAGGGTTATAATTGAAAGAATTAGAGGTAAGACAGAATGTAGGATTGCGGATGAGCAAGGAGGTTTTAGAGTGGGTAGGGGATGTGTAGATCAGGTGTTTACATTGAAGCATATATGTGAACAGTATTTAGATAAAGATAGGGAAGTTTTTATTGCATTTATGGATTTAGAAAAGGCATATGATAGAGTGGATAGAGGAGCAATGTGGCAGATGTTGCAAGTATATGGAATAGGTGGTAAGTTATTAAATGCTGTAAAGAGTTTTTATGAGGATAGTGAGGCTCAGGTTAGGGTGTGTAGAAGAGAGGGAGACTACTTCCCGGTAAAAGTAGGTCTTAGACAGGGATGTGTAATGTCACCATGGTTGTTTAATATATTTATAGATGGGGTTGTAAAGGAAGTAAATGCTAGGGTGTTTGGGAGAGGGGTGGGATTAAATTATGGGGAATCAAATTCAAAATGGGAATTGACACAGTTACTTTTTGCTGATGATACTGTGCTTATGGGAGATTCTAAAGAAAAATTGCAAAGGTTAGTGGATGAGTTTGGGAATGTGTGTAAAGGTAGAAAGTTGAAAGTGAACATAGAAAAGAGTAAGGTGATGAGGGTGTCAAATGATTTAGATAAAGAAAAATTGGATATCAAATTGGGGAGGAGGAGTATGGAAGAAGTGAATGTTTTCAGATACTTGGGAGTTGACGTGTCGGCGGATGGATTTATGAAGGATGAGGTTAATCATAGAATTGATGAGGGAAAAAAGGTGAGTGGTGCGTTGAGGTATATGTGGAGTCAAAAAACGTTATCTATGGAGGCAAAGAAGGGAATGTATGAAAGTATAGTAGTACCAACACTCTTATATGGATGTGAAGCTTGGGTGGTAAATGCAGCAGCGAGGAGACGGTTGGAGGCAGCGGAGATGTCCTGTTTAAGGGCAATGTGTGGTGTAAATATTATGCAGAAAATTCGGAGTGTGGAAATTAGGAGAAGGTGTGGAGTTAATAAAAGTATTAGTCAGAGGGCAGAAGAGGGGTTGTTGAGGTGGTTTGGTCATTTAGAGAGAATGGATCACAGTAGAATGACATGGAAAGCATATAAATCTATAGGGGAAGGAAGGCGGGGTAGGGGTCGTCCTCGAAAGGGTTGGAGAGAGGGGGTAAAGGAGGTTTTGTGGGTAAGGGGCTTGGACTTCCAGCAAGCGTGCGTGAGCGTGTTAGATAGGAGTGAATGGAGACGAATGGTACTTGGGACCTGACGATCTGTTGGAGTGTGAGCAGGGTAATATTTAGTGAAGGGATTCAGGGAAACCGGTTATTTTCATATAGTCGGACTTGAGTCCTGGAAATGGGAAGTACAATGCCTGCACTTTAAAGGAGGGGTTTGGGATATTGGCAGTTTGGAGGGATATGTTGTGTATCTTTATATGTTTATGCTTCTAGACTGTTGTATTCTGAGCACCTCTGCAAAAACAGTGATGGTGTGCGAGTGTGGTGAAAGTGTTGAGTGGTGGTGAGGGTGTTTTCTTTTTGGGGATTTTCTTTCTTTTTTGGGTCACCCTGCCTCGGTGGGAGACGGCCGACTTTTTTAAAAAAAAAAAAAAAAAAAACGTGTAAATGTAAATAACTCATTTTACCTTATTCCTAGTATATCTCCTTTATAGTATAATAAGATATTATCTTCTTCATAATATAATAATAAGGTATTAAAAGAACCCCTATGGAAATAAGTCACTTAGTTTAACTTTTTTGGGTTATCCTAGGTCCTCTACACATATGCTGCTATGTATGATAATCCATGTAACTGTATTCGTGTATACCTGAATAAATTTACTTATTTACTAAGCAAGATTAACAACAAAAATGACTGAATCCCCGCAAAAAAAACTCACACTGGCTGAGTAACGAGACTGATGATTGGGTAATGGAATTCAATATTGGAAAGTGTAACATCATAGATATGGGAAAATGCAAAAACAGACCACAGAAGGAAAATGAATGTTAAACAAATATTACAAGCATCAAGTAAAGAGTGGGGTTTTAGGAGTTACCACTGACTAGAAGACCATATTATACAATCATGTGAAACATCTTACTACACTGCTGAACTTCAAAACAGCTTAAAAATGCGAGTTGAAGCAAATAGATTATGAAAAAATCGAACTATGCCCTCACTGGCTGATAAAAGGAAGAGAGAAAATATGATGATCGCAGATAACATTATAAAAGAGAATATACTGTAAGAAAGCTTTCTAAACATAGACTTGTAGAAAAAAAAATTAGGCATAATAGTACAGTTGAATGTAGTAAGTGTTACAACCTCTAGAAATTTTTTTTTTTATTAATAAGAGAATAAATACAAAGGATGAGACACCAAGAACTGAACACTGTTTCTGTGGTTACAAACAGGTGATCACACAGGATTCTCTATAATTTGAATTTGTTTAATTAAGAAAAAAAAAGTCAAACTAAGAATGATCTCCAAATTTCAGAATTTTATGAGTAACATAAAATTATTTTTAATGGAAAAATATAAGAAAGCTAAAAATGATCGAATAAAAAAAATTAAATTTGGAGTAAGGATCTACTTGTTCAAAAAAAAAAAAATGAAAATATAAATATTAAGCCTTTCTAATCAGAAATTCATAATAGTTAAAAATAAATGTCAATAAACAAATATTTTCATAATTTTGAATTCAATTTTCGAAAAATTTGGAATATGAAGTTATTTTACTTTAAAACTTATTTAATTAAGAGACATACATCTAACACACCAACAGATGTGTGTTAGCATATTAGATAGGAGTGAGTAGAGGCAAGTGGTATTTATGACCTGACATGCTGTTGGAGTGCGAGAAAGGTAACATATATGAAGAGATTCAGAGAAATCAACTACCAGAATTTGAATCATGGAGGTGGGAAGTACAGTGCCTGCGCTCTGAAGGATGGGTGGGGATATTGCAGTTTGGAGGGGCATCTGAATTGTAATATCTCTTGCCTTTGGCAAGACAGTAACGGAGTGAGTGGTAGTGAAAGTGTTTCTTCTTTATTCATGTCACCCTACCTCCTACCTCAGTGGGAGGCAGCCAGTGATAAAAAATAAAATAAATGTATAGCTTAACAATCCTGAGCCTAAATTAGTTCCATTGAAATGCTTTCAAATGAGCTGATGTAGGTAACAGCTCTTAGCTTGCCAATAAAGTTAGGAATCCTTAACCTGTAAATAGCTTGTCAATAAAGCTAGGGATCCTTAACCTAACCTTGCCAAACCCTGTGGAAAAAAAAAACACAAGAGAGAGCAGGAGAGCAGGAGAGCAAAAAGAGAGAGAGAGAGAGAGAGAGAGAGAGAGAGAGAGAGAGAGAGACAGAGAGAAAGAGCAGAGAGAGCAGAGAGAGAGAGCAGAGAGAGAGAGTGCAGAGAGAGAGAGAGAGAGAGAGTGCAGAGAGAGAGAGAGAGTGCAGAGAGAGAGAGAGAGAGAGTGCAGAGAGAGAGAGAGAGAGAGAGAGAGAGAGAGAGAGAGAGAGAGAGAGAGAGTGCAGAGAGAGAGAGAGAGTGTAGAGAGAGAGAGAGTGCAGAGAGAGAGAGCAGAGAGAGAGAGTGCAGAGAGAGAGAGCAGAGAGAGAGAGTGCAGAGAGCAGAGAGAGCAGAGAGAGCAGAGAGAGCAGAGAGAGCAAAGAGGGAGAGCAAAGAGAAAGAGCAGAGAGAGCAAAGAGGGAGAGCAAAGAGAGAGAGCAGAGAGAGCAAAGAGAGAGCAAAGAGAGAGCAAAGAGAGAGGGAGCAAAGAGAGAGGGAGCAAAGAGAGAGGGAGCAAAGAGAGAGGGAGCAAAGAGAGAGGGAGCAAAGAGAGAGGGAGTGAAGAGAGAGAGAGAGACTTACTGAGAGACAGACATACTTTATGAACACACAGTGACATTCCTAACTTTTAATTAAAAATTTTGAGTTCATAAAAAATCTAGAGTGTGCTTAAACAAACTATCAGTGCATATGGAGTACTGCAGCATTGAAAATTTTGATAAATATTTAGTGTTCCACAAAGGGAAGTTATGTGCAACAACATAACTCATAGTATGAGAAGAAAAACTTCCATATCAAAAACAAAAGTCACAATACTATAGCTGAAACACTTCACAACTAATCCACGATTTGGAAAGGGAACTTCACATGATGTTTCAGTCCACTGTAAACCACCGTCAAGGTACTCACTGGGTCAAATTATTATTTTATATTCATGGGGAAGCAGTAAACTTGTAGAGATCATACAGTATCTGGGTACTGGGAGGAAATTAATTTTGATCTGAAAAAATGAGAGGGAAGCTCCAATTCTTTGGCTTGAGACCCCTTCACCAGCAACAAGGCATCTCCTCCAGACCAAAACTTTTTCTAAAGTTTTCTCTCCAAATTGTGGGCTTGCTGTGAATTTTTATATCAAAACAAGACAGCAGTGAATCAATAAATTGCAAAATTTACCATGTGAGGACACAGAAATACTTCATGAGTCAGGAAAAAATATCAATGATGTCAGTATATTCTAAACAGCTGGAGCATTAGCACAAAAAAACACATTAAATAAGTTTGTAATATGCATGTGCATATAGACACATGTGTCTTGCATATGTGGGGTAGAGGGGTCATGCTATGGAAGGGGCACAATAGTTTACCCTCTAAATGGTACACACCCTATTGTCCCTTTCACGAAGCTATTCAGGAGAGACAAAATACTCTGTTAATGACTACTCACATCTAACAAAAGAATAACCATTTTAATAAAATAATAATTGTTTAATTAATTAGTTTAGAAGCTCTTTTCATCAATGTTTAAAAAGTTTCATTTCTCTTTACAAAGCTAGCATGTATAATATGCATTTAACTATCTCACTTAAATTAAAGACCCAACTTTGCTTTATTCAAAATACTGATTACCTACATAAAACAGAGCATCAAGAACAGAGAAACCAACAAAAACAATGGGTGGGATAAAATGAAACACTTTAATGCAGCATGGAACCCTTATACATGATAAAATTTGGCTTAATTTACATGATTTTCAAGCCACAAAGAATTCCACCTACAGAAACAGTGGTCTTGCTATTATAATTACCTGATTACATTCACAGAGAAAATTAGACCTTATCAGACCTTCGAGCAAAGAAACTAAATAATGATAATGAATGCTTTATGTCAGTACTGTGCAAGAACAAGAATCATATTTTCAAATTTTTGAAGTCAGTAAATTTTATGTAATTTTGGCAAGTCAAAGATGTGTGTGTAGAAGATAAAAGATAAATATGTTTATTTTGACAAATTACATAGTTGTACAGAGGAATATAATAGTAGGGCGTACATACCAAAAGCCCCTTAGTATGCAGAACATTTGGGGCAAACTTAAAGATTAACTTAAGATTAGTAAGGCAATAATACATAGTTCATATAGTCATTAGATGAGCTACAGTGAGTAAAGCAGAACTGTATATTCTATCAGGTTATGCTACATGGTTTTGATAAGTCTAGCAGAGACTTATTACACTATTGAATTAGTTAATAAAGATTACAGCATTACAATGTAACAATTCAAAACAATTTACATTATGATGTATTGCAGTTTAGTACTATTGAAAACAATGAAATTTGGTATTACAATGAAACAATTTACTTTATGATGTACTGTATTACAATCTACTACTGTTTAAAACATTGAAAAAATTGACATCCTATTTCGAAGTAGTAAGTGGTTGAGCATTAATCAGCACAAAATGAGTAGCTTTTGAGAAACTGGTAGTGATTAGGAACGGTTTGTCTGGTTAATTTTAGGTGATGAGGTGATTTCTTATTAAGGCCTTCAACTGATTTGCAGACAGGGGTCCTTTAGTGTGTTCTGGCAATGAATTCCAGATCTTCAGGCCTTTTACGTGCATAGAATTTTTGCATGGAGAGAGATGAACACGAAGGACATCGAAGAGTGATCTGTGTCTCATATTATGGTTGTGTGTTCTGTTGTAATTATCAAGGAGGAGTTTGAGAGGAGGGTTTACATTAGAGTATAGTCTTCTGTGTATGTAGTAGGCACAATAATACGTGTGGATGTTTTGTATATTTATCAAGTTAAGACTCTTTGAAAATATTTTCATTATGGAGTATCTGCAAGGGTTCAGCAAAGTTGCCTGGCAGCACAGAACACTGTTCAGGCAGTGAGTACTCTGTTCTAACTACTGTCAACTTGTAGTGTGAGGCATCAATAAACTATGGCTATGTTACCTGTTTATTCCAGACCCAGATACTCACAAATAGTGTCAACATTGTCTTCTACAGAAATTTTAAACTAAGTTTTTAAGACATCTTGAAACTTTTAATAAGTCTTTTATAGTAGTTAAAATATTTGCAGTCACTGTGTGTTCCTCACTCTTAAGCAGAATGCATGCTGACAGTTTCTATTTTCATCTTCAAAACTAGCTGCAAATGTTGAAGAGGATTTGATTCATATTAATAACTCAGTGGATTAGTAATCTAGAATAACCCAAGAAAGCCAATCAATGTTGCTCTCTACTAGGTTTCTTTGATCCTCTTTCCTTGAATGTAACCCACAACAGTTGGCAAAGACCCAGGTACCTATTTACTGCTAAGTAACACAGGCAACAGGTGTAAGGAACATTCCCAATACTGTATTTCCACTTCTGGGATTGAACCCAGGTCCTTCAAGAAGCAAGTGAAGATAAGATTTCGTTTGGATTTTTAACCCCGGAGGGTTACCCACCCAGGATAACCCAAGAAAGTCAGTGTGTCATCGAGGACTGTAACTTATTTCCATTGGGGTCCTCAATCTTGTCCCCCAGGATGCAACCCACACTAGTCGACTAACACCCAGGTACCTATTTGCTGCTAAGTGAACAGGACAACAGGTGTAAGGAAACGTGTCGAAATGTTTCCACCCGCCGGGAATCGAACCCAGGCCCTCCGTGTGTGAAGCAGGAGCTTTAGCCACCAGTTAGTATTACCACAAAATAAGAGAAGCCATCTGGATTTATGCAAGAAATTAATTGAGCAACCATATACAGTATCAATGAAAGCTTCTGTTCGAGATCATCTATATGTCCAGCTGGTTAAGAGGACAGATGTCTGTTGTGTGATTACCATGTCAATAGTTTGCAGCCCCACCATTAGTAATCTTTTAACTTGTGTTACATTAATTAGATGCTCAATTAAACCCATATGTATATGTATATATATGTATATACAGTGGAACCTCTACTTGCGAGCGTGTCCACGTGCGAGTTTTTCCAAATATGAGCAGTCGATCGGTTGATTTTTTGCTTCCATACGCGAGCAAAATTTCCACAAGCAAGCAGACCTCAAGGTAGGTTCCTTGACACTGGTGAGGGGCTCTTGCTCTTGATCTCAGGAATAGTATCTCATTTGTTTGTTGGACTATCTTATTGAAACTTGGGCAATGTATGATGGAAAGATGCTTCTTAACATACACCAAAAATGAAAGAAATCTAATTATTATTATTATAATCAAAAAGAAGCGCTAAGCCACAAGGACTATACAGTGCTGCAGGGCAGGAAGGAAGCGAGGGCATCAGGTGGCAAAAGGGAGATGGATGAGGAATAGGTTACGGATAACAGCGGGGTAGTGGATGGTGAAAGGGTAAAGGGCAGCAAGAGACTGAACTAGAAAGGGCTGAGGGGAGTGCGAAAAGTATCATCAGAGTTTGTGGAGTAAATCAGTCGTTGTCAAGAAGTCAATGAGAGAGTCAGGATTAAACGAGGGTCCATCAGCAAGAAGGGAAGGTAAAGAGAGAGTAGTAGAACGAAGACGACGTTGGAGGTAAATTCTGCATGCTCGTTGATAGAGAGGACAGTCTAACAGAATGTGGCTAATCGATACTGGAACTTGACACTGCTCACAGAGAGGAACAGGGTGCCTCTCCATGAGATACCCATGAGTAAGACGAGTGTGGCCAATGCGAAGGCGGGAGAGAGTGGTCTCCCAACCTCGGCACTGATAACAAGAAGACGGCCAGTAACCTATGCTCGGTTTAATAGAATGAAGTTTGTTACCGAGCAGAGTTGACCAACGTTGAAGACTTAGAGCCATCTGTGTACACAGTGGTGGCATGAGAATGGGAGTGGAAGTGATCAAGAAAAAGAGAGCGGGAAGCCACCGTAGGCAGTTGAGCTTTCGAGCAAGGGAGTGAGAAAGAACAGACCCGAACAGCTGGAACTTCCCAGGGGGGTAGGGAAAAGTGAGATGC
This sequence comes from Cherax quadricarinatus, assembly GCF_038502225.1. Taxonomy (NCBI): domain Eukaryota; kingdom Metazoa; phylum Arthropoda; class Malacostraca; order Decapoda; family Parastacidae; genus Cherax; species Cherax quadricarinatus. The sequence continues at coordinate 9,513,321 of NC_091365.1, forward strand.
TACATGAACATATAAAGGTGGTAACTGAAGGGAAGACAAGAGTGAATGTAGGTGAAGAGAAAAGGGATGGAGCAAACAGGGGCAGCGAATGAATAAAGAATGTCTACTAATATCGGTGACCATTCTATAAATGGAAGGATTGTGGAGATCGTGATAGCGTACATAGTAGCGAAGGCAATGGGCATCACGGCGATCAGACAAGGATGGAACATTCGCTTCTGCATAGAGGCTCTCAACAGGGAAAGAGCGAAAAGCACCAAGGCACAAACGTAATCCTTGGTGATGGATAGAGTTAAGGCTAGAGAGAGTAGCAGGAGAGGCCGCGGAATAAATCTGGTCACCACAATCGAGTTTCGATAAAACGAGGGTTGAATGTAGGCGAAGCAGAATTCGACGATCAGCTCCCCAGGAAAGATGAACAAGGGTTTTAAGAAGGTTTAGCCGGCTGTGACAAGTTGCCTTCAGAGAGGTAATGTGAGGTTTCCAGGACAACCTACGGTCAAAGAGAAGGCCTAGAAACCTGACTGTATCACGTTCGGGGATACGGGAGCCATAGAGATACAAAGGATGATCGGAGATGACAGAGCATCTAGTGAAAGTAATTTGGTGAGTTTTGGTACTTGAAAATTTAAACCCATGCATGGTGGCCCAAGTGGAAACACGTTCGACTGCATGCTGGAGAGAAACTGCAATGAGATGACAGTCAGCGCCTGCACAAGCAATAGCGAAGTCATCAACATAGAGTGATGACCAAATATTGGGTGGAAGAACAGAGGCCAAATCATTTATAGCAAGGAGAAAAAGTGTTGTGCTTAGAACACATCCCTGAGGGACACCTTCAGCTTGGACGAAGTCCGGGGAAAGAACATTATTGACTCGAACACAGAAATGTCTGTCAGTTAAAAAGTTCTTAAGGAAGGATGGTAGATTGCCTCGGAGGCCTAAGGAATGGGCCTGGGCCAAAATATTATACCTCCAAGTTGTGTCATATGCCTTCTCAAGGTCAAAAAATATGGCAATAACTGAGTGATTATTCGCAAAGGCATTACGAACATACGTATCCAAGCGTAGTAAGGGGTCTATGGTAGAACGACCCTTACGAAAGCCATATTGACTAGCGGAGAGACTGTCGTGTGTCTCTAAATACCACATTAAACGTCGATTTACGAGACGTTCCATCACTTTGCAAACTGCACTAGTAAGAGCGATGGGACGATAGTGGGAGGCATCATGTCCTGTAGTACCCGGTTTGCAGAAAGGGAGAACAATGGCAGATTTCCACACCTGGGGAAGAACTCCTTGTGCCCAAATAAGATTGAAGAGGTGTAAGAGGACTACAAGGGCTGACCGATGTAAATGTTGTAACATACGAATACCAATGTCGTCAGGCCCAGCTGCCGATGATCGGCAAGCTGAGAGCGTTGCCTCTAGTTCTTGAAGTGTAAAAGGCACATTATACTGTTCTTCTCTGAGAGAAGAAAAGTCCAAGGGTACTAACTCTCTAGCAGACTTTGAGGAAAGAAACGAGGGGCATAGATGGAGCCCTCAGGAAATACGGACCAGATGTGTGCCAAGTTCAATGGCAACGTCGAGAGGGTTTGCTACATCAACACCAGTGACCCGTAGAACAGGAGCCGGGTCAGGAGAGTATTTACCACTCAATTTCCTCACTTTTTTCCAGACTGCACTCATAGAAGAAGCAGAGGTGATGGTGGAAACATAGTCTCGCCAACAAGTTTGTTTAGCTTCACGGATGGCACTGCGAGCGATAGCACACTTCTGCTTAAAATCAAGAAGTCTCTCAGCGGTTCTATTGTACCGGTACCTGTTTCAAACGTACTGCACGAGCACAAGCAGGAGACCACCAAGGCACGCACTTCTGAGAATGCCTGCCTGAGGTTTGGGGTACAGAATGAGAAGCTGATGTCGAGAAGAGGTGTAGGAGCTCATCAATGGAGGATGAAGAAGGAACCTCACTAAAAGCAGTGAGGTGTGAGTAAAGGTCCCAATTTGCCCGAGCAAATTGCCAGCGAGGGCTACGGAAAGGTGGTGAATAGGAAGAAGAAAGAATGATTGGAAAATGATTGTTGTCATGTAAGTCCGGTAGAACAGACCAGGTGAAGTCTAGTGCAGTGGAGGAAGAGCAGACTGATAAATTGATGCAAGAGAGTATGAGTACGAGGATCAAAATGGGTGGGAGTACCCGTATTTAAAACATGGAGGAGGCGAGAGGCGAGAAAAGCCTCCAATTGGATGCCACGTGAGTCACAATGAGACCCCCCCCCCAGAGGAAATGGTGGGCGTTAAAATCACCAAGTAACAGAAGTGGTGGTGGTAAGGATGAAACAAGAAAGGCAAAGTCTGGGATAGAAAATGCTCGAGAAGGAGAGAGATATAAAGAACATATTGTAAACCACTTATTCAAGTGGATACGGGCTGCAGTGTAATGCAGCGAGGTATGGACAGATAGTTGACAGTACGGAATATCACTGCGTAGAAGAAGGACACTTTCATTAAAGGTCCCATCTGAGAAAGGATCCGAAGAATACAATAAATTATTTCTTGTAAGCAAGCACCAACAGGGAAAAACCTGGAAAGCAACATCTGAAGCTCACCCCGATTACCCCTGAGGCCGCGGATATTCCACTGTAAATAGGCCATGATTTGGCGATGAAGAAAATACAAGGAATCCGTAGGGAAAGGCACCTACGGACTAGAGGGGTAAGAAAAGTCAACGTGTGGTGACATTGGAAGACGTTCAAGCAGCGAAGGAATGGAGCGTTGCGAAGAATGGGGTTGTGAAGATGGAGGATAGGGAAGAGAAGGAACAGGAAGTGAATCAGTGTCCATTGAAGGTTTAGTTTCTGCAATATATTCTGAAATGGCTTCAAGTGTTTCTGAATTCAAAGATGGATGGGGGACCATATTGGAGATAGAAGGAGGAGGGTGAGTAAAGATTGGGACAGTAATGGACTGTACCAAAGTAGAGGAGGAGGGAAGAGTGTAAGGGACTGGAGATGAAGTGTGGTGGAAGACAGAAGAGGCAGAAACCTGGGAGGTGGCAGAAGAGGGAGAAACTTAGGAGGGGACGTGGGTGGAAGGCATAGTACGAGGAGGAGGGTGAATCTCCACACTTGTAATAGAGTCAGAGTGAGGGGAAGAACTAGGTACAGAGACTGGAAAGGTAAAGTGTGGAGGTGGAAGAAGGGAAGGAAGGGGCAAAGAAGATTTGAGCAATGTGGATTTTTTGGACTTCTGACAAGTAGAGGGGCGATTGGTATTAGGTGTCATACGAGGTCTTGTCGATACTGGGGCTTGTGAGGAAGGACGCGAAGATGTGAGAACAGACTGAGTTGTAGTCGGGACGTTAAAAAGGATTAGATGCCGGAGTGGCTATGGGAGGGGTAACAACAGAGGAGGCTGCAGAAGATGGGACCCCAGAAGTGGGGGGATGTTTTGAAACACGAGAATAAGAAACACGGGGTAGTCTCCCTTGGAGGCGGAGATGAGTAACTGCCATAGCATAAGGGAGACCTTCTGCCTCTTTGAGGCAACGGATTTCACGTTCATTTAAGTAGACCTGGCAACGGCGGGAGTACGAAGGGTGAGCTTCATTACAATTAAGGCAAGATGGAGGTTGACTGCAAGATGTATTAGAATGGTCGTCGGCACCACAGACTGGGCATTCGGCCATAGATCTGCAATATTTCGCTGGGTGACCAAAACACCAGCAATTTCTACACTGTTGCGGTGTAGGTATCACCTTTCGAACTTGTAACCGATGTCCCGCGGCACATACAGAGGACGGGAGTTCTCGGCTGTCAAAAGTTAAACGAGCCACATTGCAAGGGTAACGTCTCTGCCCACGGGCAGGAAGGACATAAGTGTCTACTTTGAGGATTGGGAGATCCTGGAGTTCCAGCTGTTCAAGAATGTCATTGCCACATGACTGGAAATTCTGTTGGACTATGGTATGGGGCAGAATGACAGTACCACTACAAGAATTGAGAGAAAGATATTTTTCAATAGTGATAGGAGTAGTATCGATATTCGAAAGGAGAGAAAGATCACGAGCTTGGGTAGCATTCTGGATAGTGACGATGCGCGTACCACTCTTGAGAGCATGAAATGAAATATCTCTACCAACATGATGCAGGAGCGCTTTGCCAATACTATGGTCAGAAAGGTAGGCAGAAGAAGAAGTCGGTCTTAAAGTAAAGAATTTAGTCCATTGTGTGGTCCGAAACTGAGCGTGGAGAGGGAGTGCTTGACGTGTCGGTCTTTTCCGAGTAGAATGGGAAGGTAACGAAGGAGCATCATCAGGAGATTGACGTTGGCATTTAGGAGTAGGACCGGAGTTGGTCCGGCGTGAAATGGGCGGGCAATTCAAAAATTGCCGTACCATAGAGGGAGAAGCCGGAAGCATAGTCAAAGGAGAGCGGAGTTCAGACAAATCGAAGGAGTCAGTCGAAGCCCCGGTACCTGAAGCGGGTGAGGAAACAGCACCAGCAAGAGGTACAGGGGCATCAGGAGTGTCCAAAGAGTGGTCTAAACACAAGGCAGGGTCAGAATGGGGTGCAGTATCAAGAAGGGGCCCGGGGGTAGTGGGTTCATGGATTGGGTTCTCCATGGTTAGGTTACTCCTCTGCTTTTTGTTTTTAAGAAAAAATAAGAAAGAAAAGAAAATAAAAATAAAAAAAAAAGAATAAAAAAAGGGGGGAGCGAGGAGGAATAGTTCCCAGGAGGAACGAAAGGGCCGGAAATCTCCCTCCACGCCCAAGAGGACCTCAGCACCGCTAGTAGCGCAGATGCAGCATGGAACCCGTGCCATACCCTACCCTTCATGCCAGTAAACCAGCAATCCGGGATAGCAACCTCACATCTGCCGAGCTACCTCGGTGGACAAAAGAGGGTGGCCGGATATCTGCCACAAAGCATACCTCCTTCGGCCACCACCCCCGGAATCTGAAAGGTGGCTTCCAGAGATACACTCGTCGCCCGAAAGACACCCAAAGCTACTCCGGGATACCGGAGAGGGATCGGGACATCCCCAGGCGACCCAGATTCCACGGCAAACTACGCCACCGCCAAGAACCTCAATGGAATGGGATGGACCCCGGTATTCTTTCCTCTACCTAGGAACTAGCGCGCCTGTGGGAGAAATCCCAAAGGCCAAAAAGAGGAAGGGCAAAAGGGAGGGGTGGGGAGGGGGAGGAGGAAAGGAAAAAGGGGAGGATGGGATAGGGGAGGGGAGATTGGGGGGGTAATTAGGTTCGGTCTGAGGAAGAAGACCGACAGGTCTAATTCCTCAGACCAAGAGCCTCTTCACCATGCCAAGGAGCCCCCCTTGAAGAGGAAAAGAAATCTAAGCATAAATAATGGAGTTCACTTCTCAACAATTAGCCACCCCTTAGTGGTAATTTCGAATGGTTTTTATGGTTGTATTCTCATTTTTTTGGTCTCATTTGATAGAATGGAAGATACACCTATCATCCGACTTACGACTGAGTGCGGTTCCGAGAAACCGGTCGTAAGTCGAAATGGTCGTAAGTCGAACTTTACTACTGAATATCAACAAAACATTTTTGTAATGACTATTTTATTGTTTTATTTTGGTATTTCATGTTTTACTTTACTTTTTATGTTGTTAGTACTGTATTTTATACTGTAAGGTTTAGGATAAACACTGTGTACAACACAAATAGTTCTTTATTTCCCAGAAATTTGGCATAAAAAACACGGTCATAAGTCGAGTGGTTGTAAGTCGAGCAGGTCTTAAGTCGGATGGTAGATGTATATTACAGAAATAGATATGATTTTGATTGCTTTCACGACGAAAAGTACCTTGAAATAGAGCTCAGCCTAGGAGAAATGGTCCATTGCTTGGCTGTTTCCGTGTAAACAAATGACATCACAGTCAATCTTATATTTTTTGTGTGAATATTATTATTATTATAATAAAAAAAGAAGCGCTAAGCCAAAAGGGCTATACAGCGCTGCAGGGTAGGGAAGGAAGCGAGGGTATTGGATGGCAGAAGGGAGGAGGGTTGATCAGTAGGTTACAGAAAACAGCGGGGCAGGGGATAGTATAGGGGTAGGGGGTAGCAAGAGATTGAAGTAGAAAGGGCTGAAGGTATCAGAATTTGTGAAGTAAGTCAGTTGTTGTCAAAAAGTCAATGAGAGAGTCTGGATGAAAGGTGGGTCCATCAGCGAGAAGGGAAGGTAAAGAGAGAGCAGCAGAGCGAAGACGACGACGGAGGTAAATTCTGCGTGCTCGTTGATAAAGTGGGCAGTCCAACAGAATGTGGCTGACTGATAATAGAACTTGGCAATTCTCACAGAGAGGAGCAGGGCGCCTCTCCATGAGATATCCATGAGTAAGACGAGTATGGCCAATGCGAAGACAGGAGAGAGTAGTCTCCCAACCTCGACACTGGTGATAAGAAGACGACCAGTAACCTATACTCGGTTTAATAGATTGAAGTTTGTTGCCGAGCATAGTAGACCAACGTTGTTGCCAACGGGTGTGAAGTTGGGAAGATATTGCAGCAAAATAGTCCATAAATGGAATACCTCTACATGAAACTGGTAGGTCATGTACTGCTGACCGCGCAGCAGTGTCTGCCTGTTCATTGCCCTGTACGTCAACATGACCAGGGACCAAACAAAAAACAATATCTTTATGCTCGGTAAAGATGCGGCGTAGCCAAAGTTGGATACGGAGGACTAAGGGGTGAGGTGTATCAAATTTCTGTATAGCCTGTAAAGCACTAAGGGAGTGTAATAAAGTTGGTAGAATTACCGACAATATGTAAAGTAAAAGGACACAAGTGCAACTAATGTGACATTTATTGTGGCAACGTTTCGCTCTCCAGGAGCTTTATCAAGCCATTACAAACAATACATGGACACAGAGGGTATATAAAGGCTCAGAGTGAGGTGTAATACTAGTGAGGTACCATTTCGATGTTCACTAGTGGTAGTAGTAGTAGTAGTGGTAGTGACGAAAGTAATACAATATGGTAGAGCAATTAATTCGTACATGAGTAAAAGGATATAAAAGCTATTACTTGGGTAACATAAAAATAGGTTGGACAAATATAGAGTGGAATGAAGCAGCTTGTTTCAGTGTTCACTCTCTGTGCTTTGTGTAGTATAACAGGAGAGACTATGTGATGGCAGGGTTTACTGTTTTCAGGAGGAAAACAGTAAACCCTGCCATCACATAGTCTCTCCTGTTATACTACACAAAGCACAGAGAGTGAACACTGAAACAAGCTGCCTCATTCCACTCTATATTTGTCCAACCTATTTTTATGTTACCCAAGTAATAGCTTTTATATCCTTTTACTCATGTACGAATTAATTGCTCTACCATATTCTATTACTTTTGTCACTACCACTACTACTACTACTACTACTACTACTACCACTAGTGAACATTGAAATGGTACCTCACTAGTATTACACCTCACTCTGAGCCTTTATATACCCTCTGTGTCCATGTATTGTTTGTAATGGCTTGATAAAGCTCCTGGAGAGCGAAACATTGCCACAATAAATGTCACATTAGTTGCACTTGTGTCCTTTTACTTTACACTAAGGGAGTCTCAGACAACCACAAATGATGACACAGGCATAGATGCAATACGGATAAGTGCTGTAAGGATGGCATACAATTCAGCAGTAAAAATACTAGCCGAAGATAGTAAATGCCCTTGTACGACGCTGTCCAGAAACACTGCTGCGAATCCTACGCCGTCAGAAGACTTAGAGCCATCTGTGTACACAGGAATGGCATGAGAATGAGAGTGAAAGTGGTCAAGAAAATGAGAGCGGGAAGCGACCGTAGACAGTTGGGCTTTCGAGCAAGGGAGAGAGAAAGAACAGACTCGAACAGCTGGAACTTCCCAAGGGGGTAGGGAAAAGCGAGATGCTACATGTACATAGAAAGGTGGTAATTGAAGAGAAGACGAGAGCGAATGAAGGCGAAGAGAGAAGGGACGGAGTAAACAGGGGCGGCGAACAAATAAAGAATGTCTACTAATATCAGTGACCATTCTATAAATGGAAGGATTGCGGAGATCATGAGAGCGTACATAGTAGCGAAGGCAATGGGCATCACGGTGATCGGATAAGGATGGAATGTTCGCTTCTGCATAGAGGCTCTCGACAGGGGAAGAGCGAAAAGCACCAAGGCATAAACGTAATCCTTGCTGATGAATGGGGTTAAGGCTAGAGAGAGTAGCAGGAGATGCCGCTGAATAGATCTGGTCACCATAATCAAGTTTCGATAAGATAAGGGTGGAATGTAGGCGAAGGAGGGTTCGACGATCAGCTCCCCATGAAAGATGAGCAAGGGTTTTAAGGAGGTTCAGCCGGCTGTGGCAAGTTGCCTTCAGAGAGGTAATGCGAGGTTTCCAGGATAACCTACGATCAAAGAGGAGGCCCAGAAACTTGACTGTATCACGTTCAGGGATATGGGAGCCATAGAGGTACAAAGAATGATCGGAGATGACAGAGCGTCTAGTGAAAGTAATTTGGTGGGTTTTAGTGCTGGAAAATTTAAACCCACGTGTGGTAGCCCAATTGGAAACACGGTCGACTGCATGCTGGAGAGAAACTGTAATAAGGTGACAGTCAGCGCCTGCACAGGCAATAGCGAAGTCATCAACATAGAGTGATGACCAAATATTTGATGGAAGACTAGAGGCCAAATCATTAATAGCAAGGAGAAAAAGTGTTGTGCTCAGAACACATCCCTGGGGGACACCTTCAGCTTGGATAATGTCCGGGGAGAGCACATTAACCCGAACACGGAAATGCCTGTCAGTTAATAAGTTCTTAAGGAAGGATGGTAGATTGCCTCGAAGGCCTAAGGAGTGGGCTTGGGCTAAAATATTATACCTCCAAGTTGTGTCATATGCCTTCTCAAGGTCAAAAAATATGGCAATAACTGAGTGGTTATTCGCAAAGGCATTACGAACATACGTATCCAAGCGTAGTAAGGGGTCTATGGTAGAATGTCCCTTACGAAAGCCATACTGATGAGTGGAGAGACTGTTGTGTGTCTCTAAATACCACACTAAACGTCTATTTACTAGGCGTTCCATCACTTTGCAAACTGCACTGGTAAGAGCAATGGGACGATAGTGGGAGGTTTCATGTCCCGTAGTGCCTGGTTTGCGGAAAGGGAGAACAATGGCGGATTTCCACAGCTGTGGAAGAAATCCTTGTGACCAAATAAGATTGTAAAGGCGTAATAGGACTGCAAGGGCTGACTGATGTAAATGTTAAAGCATACGAATATGAATGTCGTCAGGCCCAGCTGCCGATGATCGGCAAGCTGAGTGTGTTGCCTCCAGTTCTTGAAGTGTAAAAGGCACATTATACAGTGGACCCCCGGTTAACGATATTTTTTCATTCCAGAAGTATGTTCAGGTGCCAGTACTGACCGAATTTGTTCCCATAAGGAATATTGTGAAGTAGATTAGTCCATTTCAGACCCCCAAACATACACGTACAAACGCACTTACATAAATACACTTACATAATTGGTCGCATTGGGAGGTGATCGTTATGCGGGGGTCCACTGTACTGTTCTTCTCTGAGAGAAGAAAAGTCGAAGGGTGCTAACTCTCTGGCAGACTTTGAGGAAAGAAATGAGGGGCATAGATGGAGTCCCTGAGAAATACGGACCAGATGATTGCCAATTTCACTGGCAACATCTAGTGGGTTTGCTATATCAACACTGGCAACCCGCAGAACAGGAGCCGGGTCAGGAGAATATTTACCACTCAGTTTTCGTACTTTTTTCCAGACTGCACTCATAGAGGAAGCAGAGGTGATGGTGGAGACAATTTCGCCAGCAAGTGCGTTTAGCATCACGGATGACACGGCGAGCGATCGCACGCTTCTGTTTAAATTCAAGAAGTCTCTCTGTGGTTCTATTGTACCGGTACCTGCCCCATGCAGCGCGTTTCAAACGTACTGCACGAGCACAAGCAGGAGACCACCAAGGCACGCATTTCTGAGAATGCCTGCCCGAAGTTTGGGGTATAGAATGAGAAGCTGCGGTTAAAACGGAGGACGAGAAGAGGTGTAAAAGCTCATTGATGGAGGACGAAGAAGGAACCTCTCTAAAAACAGTTAGGTGTGAGTAAAGGTTCCAATTTGCCTGATCAAATTGCCAGCGTGGGATGCGAAGAGGTGGTGAATATGAAGGGGAAGTAAGAATGATTGGGAAATGATCGCTGTCATGTAAGTCCGGAAGAACAGACCAAGTGAAGTCTAATGCGGCGGAGGAAGAGCAGAATGAGAGATCGATGCAAGAGAGAGTGAGTCCGAGGATCAAAATGGGTGTGAGTACCTGTATTTAAAACATGGAGGGGGTGGGTGGCAAGAAAAGCCTCTAACTGAATGCCACGGGAATCACAGTGAGACCCCCCCCAGAGGAAATGGTGGGCATTAAAATCACCAAGTAACAGAATCGGTGGTGGTAATGACGAAACAAGAAAGGCAGTATCCGGAATAGATAATGCCCAAGAAGGAGAGAGAGATAAAGAACAGAGCGTATACCACCTATGCAAGTGGATACGGGCTGCTGTGTAATGCAGCGAAGTACGAACAAATAGCTGATGGTACGGAATATCAGTGTGTAGAAGAAGGGCACTTTCATTAAAGGTCCCATCAGGAAAAGGATCTGGAGAATACAATAAATTATAGCCTGAGATGGGAGAGATAACAGCAGAGTGTAATTTTGGTTCCTGTAAGCAAACACCAACAGGGGAAAACTGGGAGAGTAACATCTGAAGCTCACCCCGATTACCCCTGAGGCCGCGTATATTCCACTGTAAATAGGCCATGATTGGCAATGATAAAGATACCTGAAATCCGCAGGTAAGGGTTCCTACGGACTAGAGGGGTTAGAAAAGTCCACATGTGGAGGCAGTGGAAAACGTTCAAGCAGCGAAGGAACGGTGCGCTGTGAAGAAAGGAGTTGCGCAGATGGAGTAGAGGAGAGAGAAGGAGCGGAGGGTGGATCAGTGTCCATTGATGGTTTGGTCTCTGCAATATATTCAGAGATTGCTTCAAGTGTTTCAGAATTCAGAGACGTCGTATGGGAGACAATATTGGAAATGGTAGGGGGAGGATGAGTAAAGATTGGAACTGTAATGGACTGTACCAAGGTAGGGGGGGACGGAAGGGTGGAGGGAACTGGAGAAGCGTGGAAGGGGACAGAAGAGGCAGAAACCTGGGAGGTGGCCGAACAGGAAGAAACTTGGGAGGGAACAGGGAAGGAAGGTACAGTACGAGGAGGAGGGTGAACCTCTACACTTGTAACAGAGCCAGTGAGAGGGGGAGAACCAGGTACAGAGACAGGGAAGGGGAAATGAGGAGGTGGAAGATGGGTAGGAGGTGTTAACGGACCTTTTTTTGACTTTTGAGAAGTAGAGGGACGATTGGGAGGAGGTGTCATACGAGATCTCATCGCTACTGAGGCTTGTGAGAGAGAACACGAAGAAGCAAGATCAGACTGAGACGCTGAAGTAGGGACGTCTGAGCCGAGGACAGCAAAAGAATTAGCTACAGGAGTGACTATGGGAGAGGTAACCACAGAGGTGGGTGCAGAAGATGGGATACCAGAAGTGGGGGGACGTTTTGAAACACGGGAATAAGAAACACGAGGTAGTCTCCCTTGGAGGCGGAGATGAGAAACTGCCATGGCATAAGGGAGACCTTCTGCCTCTTTGAGGTAACGGATTTCCCACTCGTTTAAGTAGACTTGACAACGGCGAGAGTACGAAGGGTGAGCCTCATGACAATTAAGGCAAGAGGGAGGTCGATTGCAAGACGTATTAGAATGGTCATCGGCACCACAGACTGGGCATTCGGCGATAGATCTGCAATATTTCGCTGGATGGCCAAATCGCCAGCAATTTCTACACTGTTGCGGTGTAGGGATCACCTTTCGAACTTGTAACCGATGTCCTGCTACATAAACTGAGGATGGGAGTTCACGGCTGTCAAAAGTTAAACGAGCCACATTGCTAGGGTATCGTCTCCGCCCGCGGGCAGGAAGAACGTAAGTGTCTACCTTGAGGATTGGGAGATCTTGGAGTTCCAGCTGTTCAAGAATGTCAGTGCCACATGTCTGGAAATTTTGTTGAACTATGGTATGGGGCAGAATGATGGTACCACTACAAGAATTGAGGGAATGATGCTTTTCAATAGTTACAGGAACAGTATCGATATGGGAAAGACGAGAAAGCTCATGAGCCTGGGTAGCATTCTGTACGGTGACGATGCTCGTACCGCTCTTAAGAGCATGAAAAGAAATATCTTTACCAACATGGCGTAGGAGTGCCTTGCCAATACTGTGGTCAGAAAGATAGGCAGTAGAGGAAGTCGGTCGTGAAGTGAAGAATTTAGTCCACTGTGCAGTTTGAAACTGAGCGTGTAAAGGTAGTGAAGGACGTGTCGATCTTTTCTGAGAAGAACGAGAATGTGGAGAAGTATCATCAGCAGGTAATTGTCATTGTCGTTTAGGCGTGGGACCAGAGTTGGTCCGACGTGGAACGGGCCGGCGATTCGAAAATTGCCGCACCGTAGAGGGAGAGGCCGGAAGCATAGTCAGAGGAGAGCGAAGGTCAGATAAATCGAAGGAGTCAGTCGAGGCCTCAGTACCTGAAGCGGGTGAGAAAACGGCACCGGCAAGAGGTACAGAGGCATGAAGAGTGTCCGAAGAGTGGTCCAAAGATGAGGCGGGGTCAGAACGGGGTGCGGTATCAAGAAGGGGCCCGGGGGTAGCAGGTTCATGGACTAGGGCTGCCATGGTTAGGTTACTTCTTTCTTTTTTTTTTTTTTTTTTTTTTATTATCACACCGGCCGATTCCCACCAAGGCAGGGTGGCCCGAAAAAGAAAAACTTTCACCATCATTCACTCCATCACTGTCTTGCCAGAAGGGTGCTTTACACTACAGTTTTTAAACTGCAACATTAACACCCCTCCTTCAGAGTGCAGGCACTGTACTTCCCATCTCCAGGACTCAAGTCCGGCCTGCCGGTTTCCCTGAATCCCTTCATAAATGTTACTTTGCTCACACTCCAACAGCACGTCAAGTATTAAAAACCATTTGTCTCCATTCACTCCTATCAAACACGCTCAAGCATGCCTGCTGGAAGTCCAAGCCCCTCGCACACAAAACCTCCTTTACCCCCTCCCTCCAACCCTTCCTAGGCCGACCCCTACCCCGCCTTCCTTCCACTACAGACTGATACACTCTTGAAGTCATTCTGTTTCGCTCCATTCTCTCTACATGTCCGAACCACCTCAACAACCCTTCCTCAGCCCTCTGGACAACAGTTTTGGTAATCCCGCACCTCCTCCTAACTTCCAAACTACGAATTCTCTGCATTATATTCACACCACACATTGCCCTCAGACATGACATCTCCACTGCCTCCAGCCTTCTCCTCGCTGCAACATTCATCACCCACGCTTCACACCCATATAAGAGCGTTGGTAAAACTATACTCTCATACATTCCCCTCTTTGCCTCCAAGGACAAAGTTCTTTGTCTCCACAGACTCCTAAGTGCACCACTCACTCTTTTTCCCTCATCAATTCTATGATTCACCTCATCTTTCATAGACCCATCCGCTGACACGTCCACTCCCAAATATCTGAATACGTTCACCTCCTCCATACTCTCTCCCTCCAATCTGATATTCAATCTTTCATCACCTAATCTTTTTGTTATCCTCATAACCTTACTCTTTCTTGTATTCACCTTTAATTTTCTTCTTTTGCACACCCTACCAAATTCATCCACCAATCTCTGCAACTTCTCTTCAGAATCTCCCAAGAGCACAGTGTCATCAGCAGAGAGCAGCTGTGACAACTCCCACTTTGTGTGTGATTCTTTATCTTTTAACTCCACGCCTCTTGCCAAGACCCTCGCATTTACTTCTCTTACAACCCCATCTATAAATATATTAAACAACCACGGTGACATCACACATCCTTGTCTAAGGCCTACTTTTACTGGGAAAAAATTTCCCTCTTTCCTACATACTCTAACTTGAGCCTCACTATCCTCGTAAAAACTCTTCACTGCTTTCAGTAACCTACCTCCTACACCATACACTTGCAACATCTGCCACATTGCCCCCCTATCCACCCTGTCATACGCCTTTTCCAAATCCATAAATGCCACAAAGACCTCTTTAGCCTTATCTAAATACTGTTCACTTATATGTTTCACTGTAAACACCTGGTCCACACACCCCCTACCTTTCCTAAAGCCTCCTTGTTCATCTGCTATCCTATTCTCCGTCTTACTCTTAATTCTTTCAATTATAACTCTACCATACACTTTACCAGGTACACTCAACAGACTTATCCCCCTATAATTTTTGCACTCTCTTTTATCCCCTTTGCCTTTATACAAAGGAACTATGCATGCTCTCTGCCAATCCCTAGGTACCTTACCCTCTTCCATACATTTATTAAACAATTTCACCAACCACTCCAAAACTATATCCCCACCTGCTTTTAACATTTCTATCTTTATCCCATCAATCCCGGCTGCCTTACCCCCTTTCATTTTACCTACTGCCTCACGAACTTCCCCCACACTCACAACTGGCTCTTCCTCACTCCTACAAGATGTTATTCCTCCTTGCCCTATACACGAAATCACAGCTTCCCTATCTTCATCAACATTTAACAATTCCTCAAAATATTCCTTCCATCTTCCCAATACCTCTAACTCTCCATTTAATAACTCTCCTCTCCTATTTTTAACTGACAAATCCATTTGTTCTCTAGGCTTTCTTAACTTGTTAATCTCACTCCAAAACTTTTTCTTATTTTCAACAAAATTTGTTGATAACATCTCACCCACTCTCTCATTTGCTCTCTTTTTACATTGCTTCACCACTCTCTTAACCTCTCTCTTTTTCTCCATATACTCTTCCCTCCTTGCATCACTTCTACTTTGTAAAAACTTCTCATATGCTAACTTTTTCTCCCTTACTACTCTCTTTACATCATTCCACCAATCGTTCCCCTTCCCGGGGAGGGATAGTTCCTAGGAGGAATGAAAGGGCCAGAAATCTCCCTCCGTGCCCAAGAGGACCTCAGCACCGCAAGTAGCGCAGATGCAGCATGGAACCCATGCCATACCCTACCCATCATGCCAGTAAACCGGCAATCCGGGATAGCAACCTCACATCTGCCGAGCTACCTCGGTGGACAAAAGAGAGGGCGGCCAGAAATCCACCACAAAGCATACCTCCTTCGGCCACCACCCCCGGAATCTGAAAGGTGGCTTCCAGAGATACACCCGTCGCCCGAGAGACACCCAAAGCCACCCTCCGGGATACCGGAGAGGGATCAGGACATCCCCAGGCAATCCAGATTCCACGGCAAACTACGCCACCGCCAAGAACCTCAACGGAATGGGATGGACCCCGGTACCCTTTCCCCTACCTAGGAACTAGTGTGCCTGTGGGGAAAAAAAAAAAAAAAAAAGGAAGGAAGGGCAAAAGGGAGGGGTGGGGAGGAGGAGGAGGAAAGGAAAAAGGGGAGGATGGGATAGGGAATGGGGGATTGGGGGGTAATTAGGTTCGGTCTGAGGAAGTAGACCGACAGGTCTAATTCCTCAGACCAAGAGCCTCTTCACCACGCCAAGGAGCCCCCCTTGAAGAGGTTTTGTGTGAATAAAAGTGAAGCATTAACAGTGTAGCAAGCAAGTTAAGCAATTAATTGATAGAAAAAGGACAGCACGAACTTAACTCCTCCAATGTTGTTGGAGTTATATAGGGCAACTGACAACGCCGCCATCTGTACCGCCTCTGCTTCCGCCTCCACCACCATGTAAGGCTTGTGCTCTCAGTGGCCCTTATACACCCCACAAAAACAACACAGCAAAACTCGTGACATACTTAATGATGTATTTTATTCATTCTAGAGTATATGTCATGTTTCTATGTTATTAATATTTTTTATTATGTCATATTAGATGAATTGTAACAGATAAATAAGCCTTAGAGTTGATATTACTAATGTGTCATACTGAAGGACTATCTTGTCCTTTCTCCAAAAAAAGCTCTGCCACTGCCACAATTCTTAACATACGTAATCACATATTTTAAATATGATTAGGTGGCTGGGAAACAGCCAAGCAATGGACCATTTCTCCTAGGTTGAGCTCTATTTCAAAGTACTTTTCGTCGTGAAAGCAATCTAAATCATATCTATTTCTGTAATATACACCTACCATCCGACTTACAACCTGCTCGACTTACGACCACTCGACTTACAACCGTGTTTTTTATGCCAAATTTCTGGGAAATAAACAACTATTGGTGTTGTACACAGTGTTTATCTTAAACCTTTCCTGTCTTCATGAGTAAATTTAATTAGTTCCTGCAAACTGTTGAAAATTAAATGGTAGTGCCACATGCATCAACAGCCTAACCGACCTAACAGCTCATCTCTGCTAGAGCAGCAGGGTGAGGTGATTATAGGAATGACCTCACCATCTAAATCCCCCAACCCTCCTTCATTTTTAATTGCCTAGTTTTTTTTTTTCCCAGGCTTTCTCATCTCATTACTCTGTCTCCAAAACTTATTATTATTCTCAAGAAAATTTCCTGATAAAGTCTTACCTATTTCTCACTGCCTCTCCACATGCACTCCCTCACCACTTATTTTGCTTCAATGTCTCTCCATATACTTCACCCTCTGTATATCTTTTTTACTATATTAATTGTTTACAAAACTGGAAAGCAGATGAAAAAAACACATTTACCACTTGGGTATCTTTACTGTGGAGACATTTCAACAGCTAGTGACTTTATCAATCCAATTAACCCGTAAACGGTCCAAACGTATATATACGTTTTTACCGCTAGTGCCCCAAACGTATATATACATTTTATGTGTCCTACATTTAACATTGCCACGATAAGCCTTAGTTACCTAGACATGTGAGAATGGGTGCGAGCACTCACTGTGCACCATATTAAAATAATTGGGGATGCCTAGGTACCATATGCTCTTTTTTCCTATTAAAAAACAACAATGATTTTTTTCTCAAAAAAGTTGGGGCAGTACGGTAGTGAACGTATATATACGTTTGGGCCGTTTATGGGTTATGAGAATAAACATTGAAGATGTGATGATATAATTTTTTTTTTTAGGTGGTTAGTCCCTCAGCACTGATAGGTGGTGTCTAGTCCTTCAGCTGATGATGAATGACTCTTAGTTATCAAGGCTTAGGGACTGGCTACCTCAAATTACTGAATGCCTTTTTTGCATGACCCCTCACAAGAGGTTTCTGTATTCATAGCATTTTTGGAAACATAACCTCTGCGGCATATGATTTTAACCCTTAAACTGTCCACACATAGATATAAGTTCACATGCGGCAGGCTCCGAACGCAGATCAATGTTTTATTTTTCATTCCTTCAAATTTGATGCAATTAGTCTGATTCGTCTACACATGAAAGAATGGCTCTGTGCATTCAGTGTGTGCACTATGAAAAAAATCAGGGACCACTTGGTACCTTGTGGGAGTACCAGTTCAATTGAGCATCAGCTAGAGCAAATAGCATGGCAAACACCAGTGATTCACTGATGTCATGTCATATTAACACTCACATTTTAAGAGGAAAGTAAAAAAAATAGGTTAGATAAATGCACAAGTGGGTGTGGGTGGGTGCGAGTTGGACCTGACTAGCTTGTGCTACTGGGTCATATGTCGTGCTCCTTCTTTCAGTGGATGTAACCTGACTAGGTGGGTCATTGGTCTAAATTGGTGGGGGGGGTGACATGGACCTGCCTTGCATAGGCCAATAGGCCTGCTGCAGCGTTCCTTCTTTCTTATATTCTTATGTCTTCAGCTGGCTTTGGCTCTCTCTGTCTGTATCTGTCTATATCTCTATCTATATACCTGTCTGTCTATATCTCTATCTGTCGATCTATCACTGTCTATCTGTATCTCTGTCTATATCTCTGTCTCTCACATGTACTCATAAATACAGTTACACATAGTATAAATTACCTAGGATAACCCAAAAATTCCAAGCCAAGTGCTATATAGTGTTTGTAGATATAAGACAAACAAACATGACGCAAATAATAGTGTCACTTGCTCAGCAATCAGGGAGCGGCACATACACCACAAACCAACAGGCTTACTAGCCGCTCCCTGAGACAGAGACAAGAAGGTGGAAAGACAGACACACACAGGCAGACAGAAAGGCAGATAAGCAGAACTTGACAGACAGATAAGCAGAGCTAGACAGATAGATAGATGTACAGATAGACAGACATACAGAGACATATTTGTGTGCAAGAGTAAAGGCAAGGGTTCACCCTCCAGCAGTGCACATTCATCAAATGTCACTTGTTATCTGACACTTGTCATAACACCATTATTCAAGCTCATATTATACTCTAGGTATACACAGAAGACAGAAAGACATAAGTTGAACTGGACAGACAGATAAGTAGAGCTAGGCAGACAGACAGATGTACAGATAGACAGGAAGACAGAGTGATAGACATACAAAGACATGTTTATGTGCAAGAGTAAAAACATATAATGGCAAGGTTCCCGCCATGTTTCAAGGAGTTTCATACTCCAGCGTGTCTAAAACATTGCTGGGACCTATAAATACTTTGCATATGTTTCTAGACTATAGTAAATGACTAGGGCAGGTGAAAATGCTCACCTGTCAGTGTGATTGTTACAATTTAAGTATTATTTCAGTACATAATATTAGTGTCAGAACAAAGATTGGCTATGAAATCACAAGAACTAGTATTATAAATTGTAATTATCAGAACATAAAAATTATGTAAATTAAAATAAAAACGAGAAAAAAGGTAAATCGGCAACACTTCTGCAAGCGGCAGGACTGGATATTGCTGTCAGGTGAGCATCCAGAGATAACTTCGTGCTCTTATATCTCGGGAAGTACTGGTCTTAAAAATTTTTTGGGGGTCTTATACCACACAGAAAATTGCCTCTAATTTAAAAACAAAAATTATTTTTTTTATTTTTCAAAATAATTGGAGTGCCATGCAGGTGAACATAGACCTGCATACATTTGGACAGTTTAAGGGTTAATGGGTTCCCTATTTTCATTTTCCTTGGTATGCTCCTACCCCAGATTTCCATATTCACATTATTTCTAGGAACCTGACCACTGCAAACTATGGAGTTCTGCTGCAATCTCATTTTAAAAGTTAAATGACATGGCACCATGTCTTATATATTTAAAAAGTAGCTGTTAAAAATTATATTTAATACCCACCAAAAAATATTACAACAATTCTAATTATCAATTATATCTTGGGCCATAATTCTCAAGAATTTTTTCATAAATATTTACAATAAAATTGTTTCTCAATTAACAGACCACTAAACAAGTAAATATTAGAAAGATTTAAACAGGACACTGTAAACAAGTTCAGAGTAATTACAGTAATTTCCTTCTCATAAACAGTGAAGAAAAGAGCTTCCATATAACCTTAAAAATTAAAAGTACATCCTACATCAATCAAATCCTTTAAAATTTACATAAAACTAAAAAATATGTAATTTACAATTTAAATAAAAATATAATGCACATTAAAAACATAAATTAAGTAAACAAAACAAGAATTGGCAGCACGTGATTTAAAATATTATTTAAACAGGCATATTGATCATTTTTCTGACAAGTTAGGTCAGAGATCCTTGTTTTAGACATCTCTTATTCCTTTCATCAGATAATGAAGTACCTGATTTCTTTAAGGTTGTTTTCATGATCATGAGAGTTATAGGTTTTTTATAACTAGGAATTATCTTCACAGGTCTTTTATCAATTTATTACAGAATCATTTGTATTCTGTAAATTCTAAAAAATGGCAACATTTACTTAACTTCTACTGACTGTAGTAAAAAGAAAAAAATCTTGTTATCAATGCTATTTACAAAATAACATTAAATTTAGTGATGAAATTTACAGCAAAACTTAATGAAATTATTTCTCAACTTTTACCACATTAAAAACGTGCTTCAATTATAAACATTTAAGCATGCAACCGTACCGATCAAATCCTTTCTTCTTTCTCTGCCACCATGACGGCTGTTGTGCATCATCATTTTCATCACCTTTATCATCAACTTCTACAGCTTTAGCTGTAAAGAAAATGGGTCATGAGCTGGCCTCACAGCTATATCTATTGAGTTTTGCTTTAAAACTTGGAATAAGGGTGGTAAAGGGGAGGGGTTCTATGTATAAACTATATAGATTTTTATTATATTTCTGTACATATACTAAGAATCTAAATCAGTCTAAGATATCTGGGATATATACGCACAAAGGGATAAATGAAACAGGTTTTGGTGATACTGTATCTACAACTACATTTGCAATAAATGTTTTAAAAAATTTGGTACCTACTCATATTCCATTGTATTAACACCATGTAACTAACCACAGCAACATGTAAATGGATTCAACACCTTACTGGGTAAACAGAGTATTTCTACAGTAAGGACACAAATGACATCTGATGTGATGTGCAAGGATAAAATAAAGGAGAAACAGAAGGGTGTACACATGCAAAACATTCTTGGAGCACTTGCAGGGCAATGTACACAGTGAAGAGCCGGAGACCAAACATGGGTCACATCTACGTCCATAATCATGGCACCATATTAGCTCAATGATGCAGTGGCAACTTTGGCATGAACAAGCTTCATTGGTCATGAGAGGGAAACATGCAATCATGAGGGATACAACTGATGAAAGGCTTTCTAAATAAAACTGGTCAGTGCTGGTGATGATAGCACTGGGTCAAAAAATTAAAGAATGCAACACAACTAATAATAAAAAGAAAGGCTATAGAATAAGAGACAATGATTTATTTATCTGTTCATAGGAATACTGTCTCTTTTGTAGACATGGGGGTCATTTTCTGATTACAGAAGAGAAAAATGCATGTATAATTATCACCAATTTTCAAAATACTTGAGTATTTATATCTATGGCTTTGGACAAAGTT
>NC_091365.1:9539391-9544391 GCF_038502225.1 Cherax quadricarinatus
CCATCTAGAAACCTCTGAGATGATGGCCACTTGAAGAACATCTTCAAGGTATATCTGGCTACCTTCAAGTGTTGAAAAGTCCAAAGAAATGAGTGAAAGATTTTCCAGAAAATTTCACATACTGGTTTGCCTCTCTTCTAAGCAAAAAAAAAAAAAAAAAGTTGCTTGGTTCAGCTGGGAAGAGGAATGTGTGCAAACAATGAGTGCTGCCTTCATATACAAACATGATTATGTACAAGAGAAGAAGTATGAAAAATGCACAATGAAAGTAAGTCAAGGGGAAAACAGCAATAATGAAAGACATCGTTGAGAGTGAATACAAAGTAATGTTAGTGAATACAGCTAAATAAATAGCTAATACTGATACAAGTGGTTAAGATAATGGTAAAAATTATATGAATTTTGATAATCTAAATACTAAAAATGTGGAAGCAGAAGAATGAAAAAAATTATGAAAGCTAATAAAAGTAAGTTGTGCAGGAAAACATAAAATTATGTCTACAAGTTTATAGAAAACTAGGATAAATATAATATATTTTAGAAAATGAAGAGCAAATGGAATACAACCTAAATGGACAAAGGTTACACAGGAAATTAAACCCCTGAGTGCTCAGATGGAGGAGAGGAGGGAAAAGAGGGTTGATGTTGAATAAATGAAATGACATAAGGTATCAATCAAATGCACAACCAAAATGAAATGATCACAAACAAATATTGATGCATGTCTGACTAATCACAAATGTGTAAGGGAAGAAAACAGAGCTGCTAATTTAAACAGCTTGTAGATAAAAGAATCACTCCACAAACTGGAATAGATGGACCATATTCTTCTTAACAGGTCAGGGATAGCATGTGCCAATGTCATTATCATAAACTCAGGATTTCAAACTCTGACAAATTATGGAGAAAAAAGTTAGACAAACTATAATATTGTGGGTTTCAAATGAAACTCAACCAACACAGTAGCAGAAAAAGTGCAAAATGAAACAAATTAATATAGTAAGTAAATAAAAGTTTGATGAAGAACAACAGGACGCCACACCATGCGAGCGTGCTAGCGACTGAGCCTTAAAGGTGGAAAGTATAAACAGGCCCACGCTCTTCACCAACTAACAATCTGCCTCTGATTAAAGAGGATGGAGAGTTGTGGCCAGAGCGTAGGCCTAGGCGTTCACCTGTTCAGTTCTCTGGCCTCATACATACAGTTACGCATAGAGAAGAGGGGCAAGAAGAGCAGAAGGGAAGTTGGGGAGGCCACCGACATGGCTCCGCGGTTGCTTGTTCCCGGCAGTACTAAACGACGCCCGTCTGAAGATAGGGGGCGAACGCGGTTAACATCATACCGCTTTCTTTGTTAAGGGATCACATTACGAATCCCATTTTCAAAGGTGTTACTGATTTCTTATGGCGTTCATTATTACAAGGGAAGTGCTTTAGTGGTAGGCAAAAATTATCAGTTCATGTGTAAATTGTAATGTGACAGGGATTTATAAATTTACTTTACATAAGTAGGGATGCATTAAACCATCACAAGGATAATTAAATGTTAAGAATTATGTTGAGCGGAGAAAACTGTTTTCCACAAACGTATATTGTGTTAATGCAGCGCTACTTTGAAATGTGTGATGTAAAACCTTGATGAATACTTCACCAAATGCAAAACCCTTCCTGAGGTTAGGAAGCTCCCCTCCCAACTGAAATTTTTTTTTTGCTTGATTTGATTGTTTCACCTTACAAATGGTCTATGTACAGCCAAACCTCTTTACTACTGTATTTAAGTCTCTGCTCTTAGAGTTCTTTATTGATCAATGTACATTATATGCTACACATTACCACATTTTGATGAATGAAAAATATTTTTTGGTACTAGGTCTGGACTACTGTACCTCAGGAATTATTAACTGAAGGTCTACCTACCACTTTCTGCCTAGTCATTTTCGTTCTTCCATTCTGTAATGGATTTTTATTATGTATGCTGAATCAGGACTGACCCTTAAGCTGGAATTTAGGTGGTGATGGTCTCTGTGATTCAAAAATTTCCCTAATCACTGCAAAATAAGTATATTTTGTACTTAGTTACTTAGTAGTCTCCCCATAATAAATGATAAGGAATAAAATATGTATTTCAAGTTTTGCTTGGCAATTCAATGTGAATAAAATTTTTAATACACTGGCCATTCCCCATCAAAACAAGATGACCCCCCCAAAAAAAGTAAACACATCTGCCATCACCATTTGAATTGCTGCCATAAGGAAGCAAAGGAGGCTTTGTGTGAAGGACTTGGACATCCAGCAGGCATGTGTATGCATGTTAGACAGGAGTAGAGGCAAATGGTTTTTGGGACTTTACAAGCTCTTGGAGTGTGAGCAAGGTAACATTCTGCAATGGGATTCAGGAAAACTGGTTAGCCAGATTTGAGTCCTGGACGTGAGAAGTACAATGACTGCACTCTGAAGGAGAGGTAGGGATATTTGCAGTTTGGAGGGGCATCTAAACTGTAGTAATGGCTTGCCTCTGGAGAGACCATGATGGAGTGAATGATTGTGAAAGTTTCTTTTTCAGGTCACTCTACCTCAGTGGGAGACAGCCAGTGTGTGTAAAAATACATACAGTGGTACCTTGGGATATGAACATAATTTATCCAGAAGGCTGTTCAAGTGCCGATACCGAATGAATTTGTTCCCATAAGGAATAATGTAAATTAGATTAATCTGTTTCAGACCCCCAAAAATACACTTACAAAAGCACTTACATAATTTTTTTTTTTTCAACAAGTTGGCCGTCTCCCACAAAGGCAGGGTGACCCAAAAAGAAAGAAAATCCCCAAAAAGAAAATATTTTCATCATCATTCAACACTTTCACCTCACTCACACATAATCACTGTTTTTGCAGAGGTGCTAAGAATACAACAGTTTAGAAGTATATATGTATAAAAATACACAATATACCCCTCCAAACTGCCAATATCTCAAACCCCTCCTTTAGAGTGCAGGCATTGTTCATATCCTGAGGTACCACTGTATATATTTGTCAGCAGATGGGCTTATGAAGGATAAGGTTAACTATAGAATTAATGAAGGAAAAAAAGAGTGAGTGGTGCATTGAGGTGTCTGTGGAGAAAAAAAAAAAAGTTATCCGTGGAGGCAAGGGAATGTACGAGAGTACAATGGTACCAACACTCTTATATGGGTTGTGAATGCTGCAGCGAGGAGGCTAGAGGCAGTGGAGATGTGTCTAGGGGCAATGTATGGTGTAAATACAGCCTCTCCTCACTTAATGACATAGTTGCATTCCTAAGACCACGCCAGTAAACGAAATCATCACTAAGCAAGGAGCATACTCTAATGGTAGTGGGTTTGTGTCTACCATCTTTGATACTGTTTTAATGTCACCTATGCACCATATACAACATTTTTAGTATATTTTTAAATGTTTATACAGTAATGTAATGAATATTGTAATAAACAGAATAGAAGAAATCACCTCTAATATACATTATTTAAGTATGCATACTGGTCAGAGAGCCAGTCGTAAGTCCGAGTTGTCGGCAAACAAGTACATCACTAAGTGAGGAGAGGCTGTATTATGCAGAGAATTCATAGTGTGCAAATTAGGAGGAAGTGTTGAGTTACAAAAATTATTATTTAGAAGGGTGAAGAGGGGTTATTAAGGTGGTTTGGATATTTAATGAAGATGGAGCAAAATAGAATGACTTGGAGGGTGTGTAGCCAGTGGGCCTACATGCCTAATTCCCATAGTTTCCACCAGATGCCAGGCCTCTCAGTGGGCATGCCAGCCTGCCTACCCCTGCCTCTTTCTCCCTCTCTCTCAGCAGCCTTCAC
Source organism: Cherax quadricarinatus (assembly GCF_038502225.1). NCBI lineage: Eukaryota > Metazoa > Arthropoda > Malacostraca > Decapoda > Parastacidae > Cherax > Cherax quadricarinatus. The sequence goes on from NC_091365.1 coordinate 9,543,236, forward strand.
TCAGTCAGCAAGGCCTACTTATCTCCCTCGTAGGCATGCCCCCCCCTTGGGGTCATGGGCACAAACACACTGCCAGTGTACCCAGATATAGCAAATAAAGTAAGAAGCCTCCGAAGCCTTGATCATTTACTCCCTGCTACCAGGAACGACCCAATAAACTAGAAAACATTGGTGACAGCATTGCATCGCAGCAAGTGTGTTTGCCTGGAGAGAGGAAGGAAGAGGAATGAAGTCGTCTTCACTTCATCACCCCACACAAGAGGCATCTGTCTCAACGAGTAATCCTGATGCTGTGTCTGCACATTTCAGCATCCAGACACAGGTACACTCAGGATCCAGGCCGAAATTTGCCGAATTTCTTCGAGAAATACAAGTGGCATCCTTGGGACCCCATGCCACAGTGTTCCACGCTGTTTCTCAAGTCACATGTTCAGCATGACTTGTACGTTGCTGTTGTTTTTCAGCTCAGCACGGCTATTTCACCAAGTCAGAGGTTAGTTTGTGGTGATTTCTGCATCCAGTGTGAGTGTTTCTCCCCATGTTTATGGGTGGGAGAGGAGGAAGTGGCCGATCCTTGCCTCACTCACACTCACCCTACTGTACACCACACCATACACCACTCACCGTTGCTCTCACTCCCTCTGCTGTTTCTGTGAATTCTTTGCCAGAGTTGTGTATCCGAGTGCCTGAAGTCACTCAAAGCCATGTGGATCACAAAGCCACGTGTGGACAAAGCCACGTGGATCACGAAGCCACGTGTGGACAAAGTCACATTGATCACGAAGCCACATTGATCACGAAGCCACGTGGATCTACAAGCAATGTGGGTTAAGCCAGATCGCCAGCCACACTGTAATCTGCTGCCTGACTTCACGATGTCACCCATGATGCTGCCCGACTTCATGATATCTGCCTGACATTACTTTGCGATGTCATCCATTGACATCCCTCATGATCTCACTCTAGGATGTCGCCTCGAGACATTTGCTGATGTCACCTCGCGATGTCACCCCATGACATCACCTCACGACGTCACGCCTGACATCACCATATGATGTTATATCGACAGTGTTAGTTTCACAGTGAGCAATATGTTGTGTTGTCGTGAAGACCGAGAGAAGATGTGTCGTGTTAATTAATTCCTCTCAGTGTTCTC
>NC_091365.1:9551891-9554391 GCF_038502225.1 Cherax quadricarinatus
TGTGGTGTGTGTGTGTGTGTGTGTGTGTGTGGTGTGTGTGTGTGTGTGTGTGTGTGTGTGTTGTGTGTGTGTGTGGTGTGTGTGTGTGTGGTGTGTGTGTGTGTGGTGTGTGTGTGTGTGTGGTGTGTGTGTGTGTGGTGTGTGTGTGTGTGGTGTGTGTGTGTGTGTGTGGTGTGTGTGTGGTGTGTGTGGTGTGTGTGTGGTGTGTGTGTGGTGTGTGTGTGTGTGGTGTGTGTGGTGTGTGTGTGTGGTGTGTGTGTGTGTGTGGTGTGTGTGTGTGGTGTGTGTGTGTGTGGTGTATGTATGTGGTGTGTGTGTGTGTGGTGTGTGTGTGTGGTGTGTGTGTGGTGTGTGTGTGGTGTGTGTGTGGTTGTGTGTGTGGTGTGTGTGTGGTGTGTGTGTGTGTGTGTGTGTGTGTGTGGTGTGTGTGTGTGTGGTGTGTGTGTGTGTGGTGTGTGTGTGTGTGGTGTGTGTGTGTGGTGTGTGTGTGTGTGGTGTGTGTGTGTGTGTGTGTGTGTGTGTGTGTGTGTGTGTGTGTGTGTGTGTGTGTGTGTGTGTGTGTGGTGTGTGTGGTGTGTGGTGTGTGGTGTGTGGTGTGTGTGTTGTGTGTGTGTTTGTGTGGTGTGTGTGTGTGTGTGTGTGTGTGTGTGGTGTGTGTGTGTGTGGTGTGTGTGTGTGTGTGTGGTGTGTGTGTGTGGTGTGTGCGGTGTGTGTGTGTGTGTGTGTGTGTGTGTGTGTGTGTGTGTGTGTGTGTGTGTGTGTGTGTGTGTGTGTGTGTGTGTGTGTGTGTGTGTGTGTGTGTGTGTGTGTGGTGTGTGTGGTGTGTGGTGTGTGTGTGTGGTGTGTGTGTGTGGTGTGTGTGTGTGGTGTGTGGTGTGTGTGGTGTGTTTGTGTGGTGTGTGTGTGTGGTGTGTGTGTGTGTGTGTGGTGTGTGTGTGTGTGTGTGTGTGTGTGGTGTGTGTGTGTGTGTGTGGTGTGTGTGTGTGGTGTGTGTGTGTGTGTGGTGTGTGTGTGTGTGTGGTGTGTGTGTGTGTGTGGTGTGTGTGTGTGTGTGTGGTGTGTGTGTGTGTGTGTGTGTGTGTGTGGTGTGTGTGTGTGTGTGTGTGCTTGTGTGTGTGCGTGTATGTGTGTGTGGTGTGTGTGTGGTGTGGGTGTGGTGTGTGTGTGGTGTGTGTGTGGTGTGTGTGTGTGTGTGTGTGTTGTGTGTGTGTGTGTGTGGTGTGTGTGTGTGTGTGGTGTGTGTGTGTGTGTGGTGTGTGTGTGTGTGTCTGTGGTGTGTGGTGTGTGGTGTGTGTGTGTGGTGTGTGTGTGTGTGTGGTGTGTGTGTGTGTGGTGTGTGTGTGTGTGGTGTGTGTGTGTGGTATGTGTGTGTGGTATGTGTGTGGTATGTGTGTGGTGTGTGTGTGTGTGTGTGGTGTGTGTGTGGTGTGTGTGGTGTGTGTGTGTGTGTGTGTGTGTGGTGTGTGTGTGTGTGTGTGTGTGTGGTGTGTGTGTGTGGTGTGTGTGTGTGTGGTGTGTGTGTGGTGTGTGTGTGTGGTGTGTGTGTGTGGTGTGTGTGTGTGGTGTGTGTGTGTGGTGTGTGTGTGTGGTGTGTGTGTGTGTGTGGTGTGTGTGGTGTGTGTGTGTGGTGTGTGTGTGTGGTGTGTGTGTGTGGTGTGTGTGTGTGGTGTGTGTGTGTGGTGTGTGTGTGGTGTGTGTGTGTGTGGTGTGTGTGTGTACTCACCTAATTGTACTCACCTAATTGTGGTTGCAGGGGTCGAGACTCAGCTTCTGGCCCCGCCTCTTCACTGATCGCTACTGGGTCCTCTATCTCTCTGCTTCCTGAGCTTTGTCATACCTCTTCTTAAAACTATGTATGGTTCCTGCCTCCAGTACTTCACTTGCTAGGCTATTCCACTTGCTGACAACTCTATGACTGAAGAAATACTTCCTAACGTCCCTGTGACTCGTCTGAGTCTTCAGCTTCCAGTTGTGACCCCTTGTCCCTGTGTCCCCTCTCTGGAACATCCTATCTCTGTCCACCTTGTCTATTCTCCGCAGTATCTTGTATGTCGTTATCATGTCTCCCCTGACCCTTCTGTCCTCCAGTGTCGTCAGTCCGATTTCCCTTAACCTTTCCTAGTACGACATTCCCTTGAGCTCTGGGACTAGCCTTGTTGCAAACCTTTGTACTTTCTCTAACTTCTTGACGTGCTTGACCAGGTGTGGGTTCCAGACTGGTGCTGCATACTCCAGTATGGGCCTAACATACACAGTGTACAGTGTCTTGAACGATTCCTTATTAAGGTATCGGAACACTATTTTCAGGTTTGCCAGGCGCCCGTATGCTGCAGCAGTTATTTGGTTGATATGTGCCTCTGGTGATGTGCTTGGTGTTATGGTCACCCCAAGGTCTTTCTCCCTGATTGAGGTCTGTAGTCTTTGTCCACCTAGCCTATACTCTGTCTGCGGTCTTCTTTGCCCCTCCCCAATCTTCACGACTTTGCATTTGGCTGGACTG
>NC_091365.1:9559391-9674853 GCF_038502225.1 Cherax quadricarinatus
ATCTCAAACCCCTCCTTTAGAGTGCAGGCATTGTACTTCCCATTTCCAAGACAAGTCCGGTTATATAAAATAACCGGTTTCCCTGAATCCCTTCACTAAATATTACCCTGCTCACACTCCAACAGCTCGTCAGGTCCCAAATACCATTTGTCTCCATTCAGTCCTATCTAACACGCTCACGCATGCTTGCTGGAAGTCCAAACCCCTCGCGCACAACACCTCCTTTACCCCCTCCCTCCGACCTTTTCGAGGACAACCCCTACCCCGCCTTCCTTCCCCTACAGATTTATACGCTCTCCATGTCATTCTACTTTGATCCATTCTCTCTAAATGACCAAACCACCTCAACAAACCTCCTTCAGCCCTCTGACTAATACTTTTATTAACTCCACACCTTCTCCTAATTTCCACACTCCGAATTTTCTGTATAATATTTACACCAGACAATGCCCTTAGACAGGACATCTCCACTGCCTCCAACCGCCTCCTCGTTGCAGCATTTACAATCCAAGCTTCACACCCATATAAGAGTGTTGGTACTACTATACTTTCATCCATTCCCTTCTTTGCTTCCATAGATAACATTTTTTGCCTCCACATATACCTCAATGCACCACTCACCTTTTTTCCCTCATCAATTCTATGACTAACCTCATCCTTCATAAATCCATCCGCTGACATGTCAACTCCCAAATATCTGAAAACCTTTACTTCTTCCATACTACTCCTCTCCAATTTGATATCTAATTTTTCATCTAAATCATTTGATACTCTCATCACCTTACTCTTTTCTATGTTCACTTTCAACTTTCTACCTTTACACTCTCTCCCAAATTTGTCAACTAACTTTTGCAATTTTTCTTTAGAATCTCCCAAAAGCACAGTATCCACGCACATTCAAACATCCCACTCTGACGGTTTTCTACTTTTCTTTTTAGTAAGCTATACGGAAAAAGGGGTTACTAGCCCAGTGTTCCCAGCGTTTTAGTTGACTTTTACAACACGCATGGTTTACGAAGGAAAGATTCTCATTCCACTTTCCCATGGATATGAAAGGAAAAGCAATAAGAACTATTAAGATAAAATCAAAGAAAACTCAGATGGGTGTGTATACATAAACATGTACATGCATGTGTAGTGTGACTTAAGTGTAAGCAGAAGTAGCAAGATGTACCTGAAATCTTTCATGTTTATGAGACAGAAAAAAAGACACCAGCAATCCTACCATCATGTAAAACAAAATACAGGCTTCCTCTTTACAGTCACTTGGTAGAATGGCAGTACCTCCCTGAGTGGTTACTGTCTAGCAGCCTACTATATATTAGTATGATTAAATTACCATGGGAATGCATAAGTTGAATGAGATAACGGTATAAGATACAAGTGACATAGGAAATGTTTATGATCAATACATATTAAGTTTAAAACATCGACCATTTCCCACTAAGACAGAGTAACCTTAAAGAGGAAATGCATTCACCATCATTCATTCAATAGCTGTCTTGCCAACAGTGTACTAATAACACTTTTAAAATGACCTTTAAATTGCTACATTTCCAGCCTTTCATCAGAGTGCTGGAACTAAGCTATCTCCATCTCACAAGTACACCTAACCAGTTCCCTTGAAGCCCTTCAAGCCTATTACCCTGCTCACATTTATTTCCACTCATTTCGATCCAACATGGTCACACAAACCTGCCGGGTGCCCAAGCCCTTAGAACTCAAAAACATCTTTACCTCCTCTCTCCAACCCTTCCTGGAACAACCCCTAACCCCCCTTCCCTCCACCTCAGATCTCTACACCCTCTTAGTCATCCTCTTCTACTCCATTCTCTGAAAATGACCAAACCACCTTAACAACTCCTACTCAGCCCTCAGAATTATACCTTTGGTAATCCCAAATTCAAGAGATGTTTTCTATTGGTTTTAGGTATTGGGAGATAAGAATTTTTTTATGCTTTAAGTAAGCTGTTCCCAATTTTGGGTCCTTTGGTTTGTATGGCATACTGCTCTTGCAGATCCCCATAGGCGAGGTAAAGATAGACTAAAAAGTAGTAAAGAGTTAGCAGTGTTGGTTGTAGTATATTATCTTGAGTTTACCTGTAGTCAATTCTGGAAGTCACCATTCCTATGGCCTAGTCTAGGACCAGACCAGTAGTAGTACATTCAGGAAAGAATGCCCACTACTTTGGAAACTTTCTCAGGTATGTGCTGAATGTGTTCGGTAAATTTATGCATCAAGTCGAAATGAATACCCAGGAGTCATATCATTTATCTTTTTGTATAGGTGTATATTTTCAGCCTTATTCCCAAGCATAATGTAGTAGATCTCATCAGTATTGAGTGTTAATGTATTTGTCACCAAGCTGATACTTTTTCAAATTCAACATAGACTATGTTGAGAAGGTCAATAGGATCTAGTCTGGAGATGACAAAGGTAGTGCAATCAACATCCTTGTATTGTAAATAATGACAGAAGGTTAAACAAACTTCCTCATGGGATAATGTCGCCAACAGGGTGCCCAAAGTATCAGTGTTTGCCTTGATGTTTCTTATTTACATAAATGGCTCACCAGATGGAAAAAAAATATATGAACATGTCTGTGGATGGTGTAAAAATCCTCTGCAAGATATAATATAAATAGTAATAATGTTGGTAGAATTACTGACAATATGTAAAGTAAAAGGACACAAGTGTAACTAATATGGCATTTTTACTGTGGCAACGTTTCGCTCACCAGGAGCTTTGTCAACGGCCACAATAAAAATGTCACATTAGTTGGACTTGTGTCCTTTTACTTCACATACAATATAAATAAAAAGTTATTGAGCATCCTTGCAGGAAGACTAGGATAGATTAACCAAGTGGAGTAATAAATGAACATCAGAATTTAATGTGGATAAGCACCATTGGAGTGACATTTAAACTATTGTATATGGGCACCTCTGCAGTGACAGTGATTATGTGTGAATGATGGTGAAAATGTTGAATAATGATAAGTGTGTTTCTTTTTTGGGTCATCCTGCCTTCGTAGGAGACAGTCGACATGTTAAAAAAAAAATAAGCACCACTGCGTAAAAATGGAGGAAAGTGAAAATGAGCCACATGAAGAATATCAGTTGTGTAATAAAATACTGAAGACATCAGGAGAGAGAGAGACCTAGAAGTAATCAATGACAAGATTCTTGCCAGGCCACAAATGTAATACCGCAGTAATAAGTTCCTCTCCATCAAGAGCCAACTTTAAAATAGCCTTTAGATTTATTGATAAGAGAAATACTGAAAAAAAATTGTTTACAACATATCTCTGACCCAAATTGTAAAGTGTAGCAGTGGAATCGTGTCCACTTGAAAAAACAAGTGGACAAATTTCAAAAATAGGCTATAAAATGCCTAGCAAATCTAAAAGGTGTGAATTTCAAAGACAGGCTGAAGGCATCAGACATACCCTCATTGGCTGATAGGACAAAAAAAAAAACATACTTGATAACTATGTACATGAATATCCAATGCTACAAAAGAATTTATAAGGAATAATACACAAATAACCCGCACACAGGAGAGAAGAGCTTACGACAGCATTTCGGTCCGACGTGGACCATTTACAAAGTCCCAAAACGTTGTCGTACGCTCCTCTCTATGTGCGGGTTACTATTTGTTTACTGCTCCAGTCACGGTATTGTGCCTTTTTGTTATTTAATTTATAAGGAAGAATTCCTAGCACCATCAAGAGGGAGACCAAGAGGCCATAGCAACAAATCAAGAAAGAAGAGATGACAAAGGTATAATGAAATGTTCTTCACAGAAAAAGTAGTAGAAATGGAATGTTACAAAAAAAAAGGTAATAAATGTTAAAACCATTAGAAACATTATAACTTTTTTTAATGCACCAGCCATCTCCCACCAAGGCAGGGTGCCTAAAAAGAAAAAAAAAACAAGTTTTTCTTTTTACATTTAGTAATTTTTAATATGAATTTATTAAATACTGAACACAGGACACCACGAACTCAGGTCTGCTACTGTAGTTACGATTAGGTAATTATAAAGATCCACAAGCCATGTGTCTTTTCACACCAAAGGATTACACCTTGCTCTCGCTCCAAAGTTGACCTTCATTCTGAAGAACGAGGGAGATGAGAGAACACAACAAATGTGAGTTACAATTAAGGGTATGAAATGCATTTTAACCTCTGCCCAAGGGGAATTTTAAGCAACTGATAACATTCTTCACTATTCCTGTTTCAAATCTTGCTGCTAGTTCTTAACTCATTTCAACACAGGTCACCTGATTTATCCTGTCAGCAAACTCTTAGGTTACCAAATTTATCCTTCAGCAACTTCCTTAAATTCAGTCCTCCCAAAGTTGCAATTTAAGATGCCAAAGGTGTTTCAGGGCTCCTGGTATGAGCAGCTTATGTGCATTTAAAATACAACTTGAGGGGCATAAAGACTGAGTAAAATGACTGTCTAACATTACCTTATTAGCATTATGCCCAAGTACAATAGTCACCTTCTTGAGACATTTACATGCAACCCAAGCCAAGTAAAGTGGACCCCCACCTTACGATATTAATCCATTCCCGAGAGCTCATCGTATGCCGAAATTATCGTAAGGTGAATTAATTTTCCCCATAAGAAATAATGGAAATCAAATTAATCCGTGCAAGACACCACAAAGTATGAAAAAAAAATTTTTTTACCACATGAAATATTAATTTTAATACAAACAAACTGACACTTACCTTTATTGAAGATCTGGTGATTGATGGGATGGGAGGAGAGGAGAGTATGGAAGTTGTTAATGTTTAGAAGGGGAATTCCCTTCCATTAGGACTTTAGGTAGCACATCCTTTTCCGGGGTTACTTCCCTTCTTCTTTTAATGCCACTAGGACCAGCTGACCATGGTGCAGCGGCAGCTGACCGTGGTGCAGCAACAGATGGTGGTGCAGCAGCAGCTGACTGTGGTGCAACAGTAGCTCACCGTGGTTCAGCAACAGCTGACTGGTGCAGCAACAGCTGACCATGGTGCAGCAACAGATGACGGTGGTATAGCAGCAGCTGACTGTGGTGCAGCAGCAGCTGACTGTGGTGCAACAGCAGCTCACCGTGGTTCAGCAACAGCTGACCATGGTGCAGCAGTAGCTGACCATGGTTCAGCAACAGCTGACTGGTGCAGCAACAGCTGACTGTGATGCAGCAACAGCTGACCGTGATGCAGCAACAGCCGACTGTGGTGCAGCAGCAGCTGACTGTGGTACGATAGTACATATTTCTCACCCTTTTTACCACAGGGTTGGCACTAGAAGCTTTCTTTGGACCCATGGTGGCTTATTTAGCAGTTACAAGCACTATAAACAATGGAATAATACAAAATGTATCGAATGTATGCATGCAACCAGCCACCCTGGCTTGTAAACAATGACGGCAGGGCTGGATGGAAAGGTTCAAGACGAGTCATGTTGGTCAGAAACAGCTGATGCCAGTGCAGCAGCAGCTGACTGTGGTGCAGCAGCAGCTGACCATGGTGCAGCAACAGCTGACCGTGGTGCAGCAACAGCTGACCGTGGTGCAGCAACAGCTGACCGTGGTGCAGCAACAGCTGACCGTGGTGCAGCAACAGCTGACCGTGGTGCAGCAACAGCTGATCGTGGCGCAGCAGCAGCTGACCGTAGTGCAGCAGCAGCTGACAGTGGTGCAGCAGCCGCTGACGGTGGTGCAGCAGCAGCTGACAATGGTGCAGCAGCAGCTGACCGTGGTGCAGCAGCAGCTGACAATGGTGCAGCAGCAGCTGACCGTGGTGCAGCAGCAGCTGACCGTGGTGCAGCAGCAGCTGACCGTGGTTCAGCAACAGTTGACCGTGGTGCAGCAACAGCTGACGGTGGTGCAGCAGCAGCTGACTGTGGTGCAGCAACAGCTGACCGTGGTACGATAGTACGTATTTCCCACCCTTTTTACATATGATCGCGTAAGAGATGGTATCTCGTGCTATCCGTTTTTCGTTTATCCACACCAATAACAGTCTTTCAACATCTTCGAGTACTTGCGATCTCTATTTCGAAAACAAACTTGCACCTTTTGCAAGAACAGCTTCCTTGATTGCCCTTTTGTTGGCCACAATAGTAGCGATGGTTGATTGGGGTTTGGTATACAACCTGGCCAGCTCTGAGACACGTACTCCACTTTCGTACTTAGCAATTATCTCTTTCTTCATTTCCATAGTAATTTTCACCTTTTTTACTGCACGGTTGACACTAGAAGCTTTCTTGGGGCCCATGGTGACTTCTTTTGCAAGTACAATCACTAAAAACGCTGTGATAGTATGAAATGTACCGATTGTGTGTGTGGATGCGACCGCACTGGCTGACTTGTAAACACTGGCACCCACGGGGCAGCTGAGGCGTGCTCAGGCCACACGTTCTAAAAGTAAAAACCGCAAATCATACAAAATTAAGTCTGAATTATTTTTTTTTAATCTCGGCTCACTTTGTTTCAGAAACCATCTCTTTTTAAAATATCACTCGAATCTGGCTAATAATGACAATCACAAAAAATACTGACCAGAATGAAGAGAGATTCTAATAATTTAATCTATTCACTGGTTGTCCATCAGTAGAAACACTGGACAATCAAAACTTGCAAAGGAGGAGTCCCTCAAATTTGTAGGGTTAGATTACATGTCAACATATATAGAAAAGGTAGTAGGTTGGTAGACAGCAACCACCCAGGGAAGTACTACCGTCCTGCCAGATGACTGTGAAACAAAAACCTGTAACTGTTTTGCATGATGGTAGGATTGCTGGTTTCTTTTTCTGTCTCATAAACACGCTAAGATAACAGGGATATCTTGCTACTCCTACTTACACTTTGGTCACACTTCACAGACACGCACATGCATATATATATATACATACATCTAGGTTTTTCTCCTTTTTCTAAATAGCTCTTGTTCTTTTTTATTTCTTCTATTGTCCATGGGGAAGTGGAAAAGAATCTTTCCTCCGTAAGCCATGCGTGTCGTATGAGGCGACTAAAATGCCGGGAGCAATGGGCTAGTAACCCCTTCTCCTGTATACAATTACTAAAAAAGAGAAGAAGAAAAACTTTATAAAACTGGGTTGCTTAAATGTGCGTGGATGTAGTGCGGATGACAAGAAACAGATGATTGCTGATGTTATGAATGAAAAGAAGTTGGATGTCCTGGCCCTAAGCGAAACAAAGCTGAAGGGGGTAGGAGAGTTTCAGTGGGGGGAAATAAATGGGATTAAATCTGGAGTATCTGAGAGAGTTAGAGCAAAGGAAGGGGTAGCAGTAATGTTAAATGATCAGTTATGGAAGGAGAAAAGAGAATATGAATGTGTAAATTCAAGAATTATGTGGATTAAAGTAAAGGTTGGATGCGAGAAGTGGGTCATAATAAGCGTGTATGCACCTGGAGAAGAGAGGAATGCAGAGGAGAGAGAGAGATTTTGGGAGATGTTAAGTGAATGTATAGGAGCCTTTGAACCAAGTGAGAGAGTAATTGTGGTAGGGGACTTGAATGCTAAAGTAGGAGAAACTTTTAGAGAGGGTGTGGTAGGTAAGTTTGGGGTGCCAGGTGTAAATGATAATGGGAGCCCTTTGATTGAACTTTGTATAGAAAGGGGTTTAGTTATAGGTAATACATATTTTAAGAAAAAGAGGATAAATAAGTATACACGATATGATGTAGGGCGAAATGACAGTAGTTTGTTGGATTATGTATTGGTAGATAAAAGACTGTTGAGTAGACTTCAGGATGTACATGTTTATAGAGGGGCCACAGATATATCAGATCACTTTCTAGTTGTAGCTACACTGAGAGTAAAAGGTAGATGGGATACAAGGAGAATAGAAGCATCAGGGAAGAGAGAGGTGAAGGTTTATAAACTAAAAGAGGAGGCAGTTAGGGCAAGATATAAACAGCTATTGGAGGATAGATGGGCTAATGAGAGCATAGGCAATGGGGTCGAAGAGGTATGGGGTAGGTTTAAAAATGTAGTGTTAGAGTGTTCAGCAGAAGTTTGTGGTTACAGGAAAGTGGGTGCAGGAGGGAAGAGGAGCGATTGGTGGAATGATGATGTAAAGAGAGTAGTAAGGGAGAAAAAGTTAGCATATGAGAAGTTTTTACAAAGTAGAAGTGATGCAAGGAGGGAAGAGTATATGGAGAAAAAGAGAGAAGTTAAGAGAGTGGTGAAGCAATGTAAAAAGAGAGCAAATGAGAGAGTGGGTGAGATGTTATCAACAAATTTTGTTGAAAATAAGAAAAAGTTTTGGAGTGAGATTAACAAGTTAAGAAAGCCTAGAGAACAAATGGATTTGTCAGTTAAAAATAGGAGAGGAGAGTTATTAAATGGAGAGTTAGAGGTATTGGGAAGATGGAAGGAATATTTTGAGGAACTGTTAAATGTTGATGAAGATAGGGAAGCTGTGATTTCGTGTATAGGGCAAGGAGGAATAACATCTTGTAGGAGTGAGGAAGAGCCAGTTGTGAGTGTGGGGGAAGTTCGTGAGGCAGTAGGTAAAATGAAAGGGGGTAAGGCAGCCGGGATTGATGGGATAAAGATAGAAATGTTAAAAGCAGGTGGGGATATAGTTTTGGAGTGGTTGGTGCAATTATTTAATAAATGTATGGAAGAAGGTAAGGTACCTAGGGATTGGCAGAGAGCATGCATAGTTCCTTTGTATAAAGGCAAAGGGGATAAAAGAGAGTGCAAAAATTATAGGGGGATAAGTCTGTTGAGTGTACCTGGTAAAGTGTATGGTAGAGTTATAATTGAAAGAATTAAGAGTAAGACGGAGAATAGGATAGCAGATGAACAAGGAGGCTTTAGGAAAGGTAGGGGGTGTGTGGACCAGGTGTTTACAGTGAAACATATAAGTGAACAGTATTTAGATAAGGCTAAAGAGGTCTTTGTGGCATTTATGGATTTGGAAAAGGCGTATGACAGGGTGGATAGGGGGGCAATGTGGCAGATGTTGCAAGTGTATGGTGTAGGAGGTAGGTTACTGAAAGCAGTGAAGAGTTTTTACGAGGATAGTGAGGCTCAAGTTAGAGTCTGTAGGAAAGAGGGAAATTTTTTCCCAGTAAAAGTAGGCCTTAGACAAGGATGTGTGATGTCACCGTGGTTGTTTAATATATTTATAGATGGGGTTGTAAGAGAAGTAAATGCGAGGGTCTTGGCAAGAGGCGTGGAGTTAAAAGATAAAGAATCACACACAAAGTGGGAGTTGTCACAGCTGCTCTTTGCTGATGACACTGTGCTCTTGGGAGATTCTGAAGAGAAGTTGCAGAGATTGGTGGATGAATTTGGTAGGGTGTGCAAAAGAAGAAAATTAAAGGTGAATACAGGAAAGAGTAAGGTTATGAGGATAACAAAAAGATTAGGTGATGAAAGATTGAATATCAGATTGGAGGGAGAGAGTATGGAGGAGGTGAATGTATTCAGATATTTGGGAGTGGACGTGTCAGCAGATGGGTCTATGAAAGATGAGGTGAATCATAGAATTGATGAGGGAAAAAGAGTGAGTGGTGCACTTAGGAGTCTGTGGAGACAAAGAACTTTGTCCTTGGAGGCAAAGAGGGGAATGTATGAGAGTATAGTTTTACCAACGCTCTTATATGGTTGTGAAGCGTGGGTGATGAATGTTGCAGCGAGGAGAAGGCTGGAGGCAGTGGAGATGTCATGTCTGAGGGCAATGTGTGGTGTGAATATAATGCAGAGAATTCGTAGTTTGGAAGTTAGGAGGAGGTGCGGGATTACCAAAACTGTTGTCCAGAGGGCTGAGGAAGGGTTGTTGAGGTGGTTCGGACATGTAGAGAGAATGGAGCGAAACAGAATGACTTCAAGAGTGTATCAGTCTGTAGTGGAAGGAAGGCGGGGTAGGGGTCGGCCTAGGAAGGGTTGGAGGGAGGGGGTAAAGGAGGTTTTGTGTGCGAGGGGCTTGGACTTCCAGCAGGCATGCGTGAGCGTGTTTGATAGGAGTGAATGGAGACAAATGGCTTTTAATACTTGACGTGCTGTTGGAGTGTGAGCAAAGTAACATTTATGAAGGGATTCAGGGAAACCGGCAGGCCGGACTTGAGTCCTGGAGATGGGAAGTACAGTGCCTGCACTCTGAAGGAGGGGTGTTAATGTTGCAGTTTAAAAACTGTAGTGTAAAGCACCCTTCTGGCAAGACAGTGATGGAGTGAATGATGGTGAAAGTTTTTCTTTTTCGGGCCACCCTGCCTTGGTGGGAATCGGCCGGTGTGATAATAAAAAAAAAAATAATATATAGAAAAGTAAAGATAGTCCCTACACCTCCATCCCTCAATCAGGTTAGTGACCCACAACTTGGAGAGGTTCATACTGATCCTATAGGCATCTCATCTGGCATAACCTTAGTAATAAGTATATCACAAGTAGTATCCAATATTAATATATGTAATGTCATTTAAAAGTACTGTATATGTATAATGGCCCATACCAGTGTAATATGAGCAAGTAACGTGTCTAAATATATAAATAATTGTTCAGCAAGCTACCAGAGCAGACTGGCTAAATTCTAAATCCTGACATGTTAGATAGGAGTGAATGGAGACGAATGGTATTTTGGACTGACGAGCTGCTGGAGTGTGAGCAGGATAATATTTAGTGAAGGGATTCAGGGAAACCAGTTATTTTTAAATAGCTGGATTTGAGTCCTGGAAATGGGAAGTACAATGCCTGCACTTTAAAGGAAGGGTTTGGGATATTGGCAGTTTGGAGGGATACATTGTGTATCTTTATACATACATGCTTCTAAACTGTTGTATTCTGAGCACCTCTGCAAAAACAGTGATTATGTGTGAGTGAGGTGAAAGTGTTGAATGATAATGAAAGTATTTTCTTTTTGGAGATTTTCTTTCTTTTTGTGTCACCCTGGGGTGCATTACATAATTTTTCTGCGATTGCGTCAGACTGCAACGATAAAGATTTTTGGCTAGCACATTGACAACCTTAAGCCATTTCCTAACATAGGATGCAGGGCTTTACTCAAAGGCTGTATCTAGAGATCCTCTACTTGCATTCAACCAGGTAAGTCAATTCAAGTTTCTTACAACATTCAGAATGCTGGGTGAGACCTTCCTGTCTCAGTGCTATAGTGTTTTGAGTTTCCCATCTTCTGATATTCATCTGCCTCCTCCACCTGCCACCTGCTGGTGGCAGGTCCCATGAATCACTACTGGAGCCTTGCCACCTGCTGGTGGCATTAGACAACACACTCCACCTCTTTTCAAAAGTCTTAACTTGCTAAATATACAAAACACCCACACTTATTATTGTGCCTACTACATACACAGAACACTATACTCTAATGTAAACCCCCCTCTCAAACTCCTCCTTAATAACTATAACAGAATACACAACCATAATACGAGACACAGATCACTCTTCGATATCCCCCATATTCATCTCTCCCTATACAAAAATACTATGCACATAAAAGGCCCCGTCTGCAAATCAGTTTAGGGCCTTAATAAGACATCACCTTATCACCCAAAACTAACCAGACAAACCGTACCTAATCACTACCAGTTTCTCAAAAGCTTTTCATATTGTGCTGATGAATGCTCAACCACTTACTACTTCAAAATTAGGATGCTTGTTTTTTTCAATGTTATAAATAGTAGTAGACTGTAATACAGTACATAATAATGTAAACTGTTCCAGTGTAATACCAAATTTCATCATTTTAAATAGTACTAAACTGTAATACATCATATTGTAAATTGTTTTAAATTGTTACATTGTAATACTGTAATCTGTATTAATTAATTCAATAGTGTAACAAGTCTCTACTAGACTAATCAAAACCATGTAGCATCACCTGATATAATATTCAATTCTCCTGTATACTCACTAACTCATCTAATGACCATATGAACTATGTATTATTGCCTTACTATTCTCAAGTTTTTGGCATGTACACCCAACTATTATATTCCTCTGTACAACCATGTAATTTGTCAAAATAAAAATACTAATCATAATCTTAATCTGCCCAATACCTTCAGCTGCCCATCTGCTAATGCTCCTACTCTGTTTTTAACTGACAAATCCATTTGTTGCCTAGTCTTTCTTAACTTTTTTATCTCACTCCAAATTTTTTTCTTATTCTCAGCAAAATTTCTTGACAGTATCTCTCCCACTCTATCATTTGCTCTCCTTTTGCACTCTCTCACCACTCTCTTCACCTTTCTTTTACTCTCCATATACTCTGCCCTTCTTATATCACTTATGCTTTGTAAAAACCTCTCATAAGCTACCTTCCTCTATTTTGCTGCACCCTTTACCTCATCATTCCACCAATCACTCCTCTTTCCTCCTGCACCTACCCTTCTATAGCCACAAACTTCTACCCCACATTCTAATATTGCATTTTTAAAACTATCCCATCAATCTTCGACCCCCTTCCCCCCCCTCACTACCCATACTTGTACTAGCCCACCTTTCTACAAAAGTTACTTATATCTCTCCCTAACTTCCTCCTCCCTTACCTGGTTACCTGGAGGTTATTCCGGGGATCAACGCCCCCGCGGTCCGGTCCATGACCAGGCCTGCCGATGGATCAGGGCCTGATCAACTAGGCTGTTACTGCTGGCCGCACGCAGTCCAACGTACGAGCCACAGCCCGGCTGATCCGGCACTGACTTTAGGTATCTGTCCAGCTCTCTCTTGAAGGCAGCCAGGGGCTTATTGGCAATTCCCCTAATGCTTGATGGGAGGCTGTTGAACAGTTTTGGGCCCCGGACACTTATGGTGTTTTCCCTTAGTGTACCAATGGCGCCCCTACTTTTTATTGGGGGCATTTTGCATCGACTGCCCAGTCTTATACTTTCGTAGGGAGTGATTTGTGTGTGCAGATTTGGGACCATTCCTTCCAAGATTTTCCAAGTGTAGATTATGATATATCTCTCCCTCCTGCGTTCCAATGAGTACAAGTCAAGTGCTTCCAAGTGTTCCCAGTAGTTAAGGTGCTTGACAGAACTTATACGTGCAGTAAAGGATCTCTGTACACTCTCTAGATCTGCGATTTCACCTGCTTTGAATGGAGATGTTAATGTACAGCAGTATTCCAGCCTAGAGAGAACAAGTGATTTGAAAAGGATCATCATGGGCTTGGCATCTCTCGTTTTGAAAGTTCTTATTATCCATCCTATCATTTTCTTTGCACGTGCGATCGTTGCACTGTTGTGATCCTTGAAAGTGAGATCCTCAGACATTACTACTCCCAGGTCCCTTACATTATTTTTCCGCTCTATTGTATGGCTGGAGTCAGTAGTATACTCTGTTCTAGTTATTATCTCCTCCAGTTTTCCATAACGGAGTAGTTGGAATTTGTCCTCATTGAACATCATATTGTTTACCGTTGCCCACTGGAAAACTTTGTTTATATCTTCTTGGAGGTTAACCGCGTCCTCAGCAGATGACAGCCTCATGCAGATCCTAGTATCATCCGCAGAGGATGATACGGTGCTGTGGTGTATATCTCTATGTCTGATATGAGGATAAGGAATAAGATGGGGGCGAGTACTGTGCCTTGTGGAACAGAGCTCTTCACTATGGCAGCCTCCGATTTAACTCTGTTGACCACTACTCTTTGTGTTCGATTTGTTAGGAAGTTGAAGATCCATCTCCCCACTTTCCCAGTTATTCCTTTAGCACGTATTTTATGGGCTATTACGCCATGATCGCATTTGTCAAATGCTTTTGCAAAGTCTGTGTATATTACATCTGCATTCTGATTTTCTTCCAGTGCATCCAAGGCCATGTCATAGTGATCCAGTGGTTGTGAGAGGCAGGAGCTACCTGCCCTGAACCCATGTTGCCCTGGATTGTGCAGATTTTGGGAATCTAGGTGATTCGCAATCCTGCTTCTTAGCACTCTTTCAAAGATTTTTATGATGTGGGACGTCAGAGCTATTGGTCTATAGTTCTTAGCTAATGCTTTGCTGCCACCTTTATGGAGTGGGGCTATATCTGTTGTTTTAAGTGACTGTGGAATTTCACCCATGTCCAAGCTGCTCCTCCATAGTGTACTTAGGGCACGTGAGAGGGGTTTCTTGCAGTTCTTAATGAAAACAGAGTTCCACGAGTCTGGGCCCGGGGCTGAGTGCATAGGCATGTTGTCAATGGTTTTACGAAATCTATCAAAGTTAGGGTAATGTCGGAAATCTGGCATACATTTATGGAGTTTTGAGGCTCATTCATGAAGAAATCATTTGGGTCGTCGATCCTCAGACCTATTAGTGGTTCACTAAACACAGTCGTACTGGGATTTCAATATTTCATCCATTTCCTTGTTGTCATCTGTGTAAGTCCCATCCTGTCTGAGTAAGGGCCCGATACTAGATGTGGTATTTGCCTTGTTTTTGGCTTATGAAAAGAAATATTTTGAATTTCTTTCAATTTCACTAATAGCTTTAAGCTCCTCCTGCCTCTCCTGGTTCCTGTAAGAGTCATTTAAATTAAGTTCGATAGTTTCCACTTCCCTGGTCAGCGCCTCCTTTCGTGTATCAGATATTCTAGCACTCCTGAGGAGCTCAGTGACTCTTCGTCGTCTTCTGTAGAGGGAGCGTCTTTCTCTCTCCAGTTTACTCTGCTCTTCTTTCTTAGGGGAATATGCCTAGAACATGCTTCGGCTGCCAGAAAGTTGATCCTTTCAAGGCACTGGTTTGGATCCATGTCATTTAAGACATCTTCCCAACATGTTTCGTTTAGGACATGGTCCCAGTTGATGTTCTTGCTGTTGAAGTTGTATTTTGTGAAGACACCTTCACAGGTACATGCATTCTGCTGATCAGGACCCCTATGCATGTACGTCTGGACTTCGATTAGGTTGTGATCGGAATTAGTTGTTTTTGATATTCTTATGTCTCTTATCAGGTCCTCATTATTTGTGAAGATAAGGTCAAGTGTGTTTTCTAGTCTTGTTGGCTCCACTATCTGCTGGCTTAAGGTGTGTTTTTCGCAGAGACTTAGTAGCTCATGTGTGTGTGACCTTTCATCTGCGCTACCTCCGGGGATTGTTTCAGCTAAACATTATTTGCTACATTCTTCCATTTTGTATACCTTAGGTTGAAATCACCAAGCAGTAAGATGTTTGGGGATGGAGCTGGAAGGTTTTCCAAACAGTAATCAATTTCCAGTAGCTGTTCCTTGAACTGTTGTGAGGTTGCATCTGGTGGCTTGTATACAACCACAATGACTAGGTTTTGGTTCTCGATCTTTATTGATAGAACTTCAACCACCTCATTTGTGGTGTTCAGCAACTCCGTGCAGATAAGGGACTCTTCGACATACAGGCCAACCCCCCCTTGTTGCCTGTTTTTTCTGTCGCATCTAAAAAGGTTGTAACCACTTATCCATATTTCACTGTCAAAGTGATCTTTTGTGTGAATCTCTGTGAAGGCTGCAAACATTGCATTAGACTCCTCTAGAAGTCCACTGATAAAAGGTATTTTGTTGTTGGTGGATGGCTTAAGGCCCTGTATATTAGCAAATATGAACGAGGTTGTATTCTGTGTTTGTTGGGGGGGATTTTGTTATTGGCATCAGTAGTTGTAATTCTGGAGGGCCATGGGTGGCCACTGGCTGCGCCTCCAGTCCAACAAGGCTCCAAGGTGGTGGACTATTTTTGTTATTTCCTTCCATTTTCTTTTTTCGTTTCCTGCCACTAAAAAATCACCTGGAGTTGGGTTGTCGTAGCTACTATTGTTTGTCTTGTGGGGTCTGTGCCTCCTGGTCCCTTTTAGATGGTAAACAGGGCAGTCGATGTTGTAACACTGCTTCTGGAGGACCGAGGAGTGGCACATTTTTGGGTGAAAGAAAGTACAGGAAGAAGAACGACACACTCCTTTAGACAGGAGGTCACTACATTTTTTGGGATGCTCAAAGTTGCATGTCCCATTTTTTTCCCTGTTCATAAACTTTATAAACTTTCACCTCTCTCTTATTGCTGCCATTTTTCTTTTGTCCCATCTACCTCTTACTCTAACTGTAGCTACAACTAGATAATGATCTGATACAGTGGACCCCCGCATAACGATGGCATCGCATAGCGATTTTTCCGCATAACGATTACTTTTATCGCAAAATTTTTGCCCCGCATACCGATTAAAAACCCGCATACCGATTTTCGTCCGAGACGCGTCCAATGTGCCCTCAGCCAGCCTCACATGTGCCGCTCCGTCCCATTGTTTACCAGCCAGCCTCCGCGGTAACATCCAAGCATACACTCGGAATATTTCGTATTATTACAGTATTTTCGGTGCTGTTTCTGGAAAATAAGTGACCATGGGCCCCAAGAAAGCTTCTAGTGCCAACCCTGTGGTAAAAAGGGTGAGAATTAGTATGGAAATTAAGAAAGATTTTGAAGGGTTTGGGGCTAACCCTGAGAAGCCTATGCCAGTTGTGGAATCCATTGTGCCTACTTCAAAGATTAAGGAAATGTGTGCAGAGTGGGTTGAACTGCAAACCTTTATAGATGAAAATCACCCTGACACAGCTGTTGCAAGCCGTGCTTGTGACTATTTCAATGACAATGTTATGGCCCATTTTAGGAAAGTCTTGAAGGAACGGGAGGTACAGAGCTCTATGGACAGATTTGTTGTGCGACAGAGGTCCA
This sequence comes from Cherax quadricarinatus, assembly GCF_038502225.1. NCBI lineage: Eukaryota > Metazoa > Arthropoda > Malacostraca > Decapoda > Parastacidae > Cherax > Cherax quadricarinatus. The sequence goes on from NC_091365.1 coordinate 9,576,062, forward strand.
GTGACTCTCAAGCTGGTCCTAGTGGCATTAAAAGAAGAAGGGAAGTAACCCCAGAAAAGGACTTGCTACCTCAAGTCCTAATGGAAGGGGATTCCCCTTCTAAACAGTAAGAAGATAATGCTCTCCCCTCCTCCCATCCCATCAATCATCACCAGATCTTCAATAAAAGTAAGTGTCATGTAATTGTGCATGCCTTTTTCAGTTTGTGTGTATTAAAATTAACATTTCATGTGGTAAAAAAAAATTTTTTTCATACTTTTGGGCGTCTTGCACGGATTAATTTTATTTCCATTATTTCTTATGGGGAAAATTCATTCGCATAACGATTATTTCGCATAACGATGAGCCCTCTTGCACGGATTAAAATCGTTAACCGGGGGTCCACTGTATATCCATTGCTCCTCTAAAACATGTACATCCTGAAGCCTACCCATCAACCTTTTACCTACATAATCTAACAAACTACTTTCATCACGTGCTACATCATATCTTGTATACTTATTTATCTTCTTTTTCATAAAATATGTATTACTTATTATCAAACCTCTTTCTACACACAGCTCAATTAAAGGCTCCCCATTTTAATTTACCCCTGGCATCCCAAATTTAAATACTACTCCCTCTACATTTTTACCCACTTTAGCACTGAGATCCCCAACCACATGTACTCTCTCACTTGGTTCAAAACTCCCCATGCACTCCCTCAACATTTCCCAGAATCTCAATATCTATCTATATCTATCTATATCTATATCTATGTCTATCTATATCTATCTATATCTATATCTATCTATATCTATCTATCTATATCTATCTATCTATACCTATATCTATCTATCTATATCTATCTAGCTATATCTATATCTATCTATCTATATCTTTCTATATCTATCTATATCTATCTATATCTATCTATCTATCTATCTATCTATCTCTCTCTCTCTCTCTCTCTCTCTCTCTTTTTTTCAGGTGCATAAACACTTACTACAACCCACTTTTCACATCCAACCTTTATTTTACTCAACATAATCCTTGAATTTATACTCTTAAAAATAAGAGTATATACACTTAAATTCCTGTAACCCAGCACTATTAAAAACAATCCCCATCTACCAAAGCCCTGGTGTCATCAAGAGCATAAACTGTAAATTTATATACATTTGGTTCAACTTGAATAAGACTCTCTTTGAAAATGTGCGTTAAATTGTTTGTAACTAGTGTTGCCAGTTATACATAAATATTTTCACTTTTAATCCTCAAGGTTTCTCTTTAAGCATTAAAAGTCACAAGACATAACAAACACAGAGTAAACTAAAATTGTCTTCATGTAAATAGCAATTTAACAATATATGTATATATGTTTAAGCCTCAAATAACGACCTACAAAATTGTTTTATACTAAAATTGTCATTTTAACTTATCAGTCGCCTTCCACTGAGGCAGGGTGACCCAAAAAAGAAGAAACATTTAGTAATTTATACAGGAGAAGGGGCTACTAGCCCCTTGCTCCCATCATTTTAGTTGCCTCTTATGACATGCGTGGTTTCACACTAAGTATGGAAACTAAATTTTCACAAATTTATAACCTGTAACTTCTTATTCACAACTGCTTGAGAATATCTGAACCTACATTTCTTAACTACGAAAGGGAAAAATGTACAAACACCACCTCTGACTTATTTAGTTCCAATTTCACTCTGCTTACTACTTACGTGTCTAAATATCTTCGAGTGATTAATTTCTCAAAAAACTATGACCGAATCTACGAGACTTGGCTGTAAAAGAACCATTTTTGGGTGAATAGGAGGTAGTATGAGGCCAAAAAATGTGAGCGTCTACTTAAAAAAAATAAAAGGCAAATTGGTTATGCATACAACCATAAATATACAGTATTATACACAAGAGCTTTTTTGGCACTTTATCTGAAGGGTTACTTTTATTTACCCTTGAACCTGTGTGTGTGGGGGAAAGGGGTACATACTCACAGTGGCTACAGATAATACATAAAAATTTTGGCATAGAAGGTACAATTTAGAGTAGCAAGGAAAAAGACTATCGTTTCACACAGAACTTAATATTTAAGCAAATTTTTTCTTTCCTTTTTTTTGAACAGAGTACTTTTGGACATCAAGGATCAAATTACTTGATTGTGTGAATAAAACTGAGCATATAAGTGTATATTAATATCTTTGAGAATTCCTCTCACATTAAAGCCTCAGTTTAAGATCCTAGCTGACCCAAAGGTACTTTGGTAATGCTCTCTGGAAAATGAACACCGTTTAGAACAATTACATTAACATGCCCGCATCACGCAAACTGGCCTTTGTGAAAGGGAGGGGAGGGATTGGGGATGGTGCAAAATTTACACTAGATTCATGGAAGAGTGCTTTTTTTTTTTTTTTTTTTAAGTGGTGGAGTAGCAACTCTGAACCTTAGCACAAGTGACAGCAAGGGACATTATTCCTCTCTGCAAGACTGGAAAATTAAGCCTTACTGCTGCATGCTGTCAATATAACTAATTATGAATACATCTAAAGAGGAATGAAGTTATCATAGCTTAATTCTTCCCTCAAAAGATTGCATCCTCATCTATATGTACAGTAACATACAAGACAGTTTGATCAATCAATCAAGGTAACAGAATTACATCACACTAACATACCAAACCTCAAGTAACAATGCTTCATAATTGGTCTGGTATAATAATTCACTTCTGCCATTCATGCCACATGATAACCAGAATCATATTAGCCTACAAGACATGACCTCTACGACTGAAATATGCAATGACTGTCTGCAAATGGTCTAGCTTCTATGCTGTATGGTTCTCAGTCTTACACATGCACACATCACATATACAGCATGGCTGAGCCTGTGATGAAGTGAAAGCTAAATTCTACCAGATTATTGATGACAAAATAGCAAATCTCACTCATATAGCACTGCTTACTTATAAATTAAAATGCATCAATACAAATAAAGAATGCATTGCTCAGAAAAAATGCATAACTAAAATTAACAGACAGACCTATGTTTCAATTTATGATTGCCTCCACCTATGGTTAATTCATACCTTCATCTCATCCACATTATGTTTTATTATCAACATCAAGATTTAATAATTATATCAGTTAGTAATTGCTACATGCTGTAATTATTAGAGAAAGATCATTATATTATTTAAATCACTAATATCATTAATCCAGAAAATAAATTATAATGGTGTTTTTAAAACATTTTAAAACATTTAAGATCAACTATTATGGCATTGTGTTAATTTCCAAATATAACATTACTATCAGCATATTTATCACATTTAAAATATGGTTCACATAAGAGTTGATCTTATTTTCATTATTGCCTCTGCCAATTCTCTGCAATCTTCAATTAGTTTTACCTGTTGTAAAGCAAGATGAATTAGGACATTCTCACTTTATCAAATATGCAATATTATTAAAGTGGGGGAAAGAAGATCTTCAAGAATGAACTATACAAAAAGCTAAAATTATACAACAATATCCTACTTTATTCTAAGAAGCAACATAGAAAGAGAAACAGTGCTTTCATCACTGTTCTCTAAACTCTACCAAAAAGATGATAAATTGGAGGGAGACAGATTAAAACCGAAGATAAAAAAAAATTGGTTATTGCTGCCTACCGTCAGACTCCTTTTTATCATCCTTTTCCTCAAGGTCAAGGTCTTCAGCATGGGTAATCCACTCAAGATACCCTCGAAGATCTTCCTCTATTTGCTGCTTTTCTCTAAGCTTTCTGAAGTCTCCACGGGCTTTAGCTTTCTCTCTTTCCTTTGAGAATTCTCTAGTAGGGAACACACATAGCTAGGGTTAGTGCTTGCTACAGCTATTCTAATCTCACTCTTACTGGGTAAGTATCAACACATATTACCTTGATGCTAATCACACTAATGTAGGTAAAGGAGAGCAAAGCAACACTAAGTCACCTTAGCCAGCTAAGTATTGCCAATAAAAGTATAAAATTAAAAACCTGCATAATTTACAACTCTCTTGGCAATTATAACTGTAAATATTACTACAGATGAAGATATACTTAAGATTACCATATTTCTTGTTCTACATTTTAGACCAGAGGCTACTAGTGAGACACTGACTAAGGTGAAAAGTGACACTATTGCACTGGGATAGGGCAGTTCCAAGCTCAGCTGATGTCTGTAGTTTCTGCCTCATTCTCCAACAATTCTTGATAACTCTGGAAGACTGTGAGCCCTGTGATACAATGGCAGTTAGCTAAACTACTTTTGGATTAGTGAGGGGTGTTAGCAAGGCACCAGAGGTTTCACTGATTCTCTCCCTACCATCTGTTTCCGTCTTCTCGTCTCCTTCCATCTCTATATCTTCAGCTGCAGTTATCCATTCCAGATAACCTCTCAAATCCTCCTCAATTTGTTGCTTTTTCCGTAATTTCATGAAGTCTCCTCGTGCCTGTGCTTTTTCTCTTTCTTTGGAGAACTCTCTGTCATGGGGCAAATGACAGGTTAACTTAGCACATTACTACAGGCCATCTTATTTTGCTTTCTTTAATTACCTCTTCTTGTAGAGGTAGAGGATGAACTAGGTAAGGAGGACTGAGTGAAAATATAATAAAATGATTTATGTACTGATGGTCTTAAATATTTACAGATATAAGCCTGATAATTTCTGATATTATTCAACCCGTTCTTTCACCATGAGTGATAATTGTACAGATATGAATATTTGTGGTTACACACAGCCACTTCATTTTCAGACATCTCATGGTCATTTTTGAATTTGCATATTTGTGGTTAATTTTTTTTTTTTTACTTATTAACCCAGCATAACCCAACATAGTCATCACAATAAAAAAAATGAAGAAAATAGTACATTTAAATTTGCAGGAAACTATGAAATTGACATTGGATACCTCATATGGAAATTAACATTACAAAATGATGATAATTACATTTTTAAATACACTTATTCATTGTAATTAGAAAGAATTAAGAACACAACCTGGGAACACTGTAATGGATTCATCACGACTTCAATAATCAGTAAATTGATGCTTATAGTGATTGTTGATCAACCTATAAAGATCCAACTTAGAAACTAATAATGAATACATACCCTTCCAATGAAAACTTAAATAAATCTACGAGTCAAATGAACTAGAAAGTCATGGATACTCACTCACATACATTGCTACTGAAATGTTCATGGGAGGAAAACAAGAGACCCAAAGTAATCATATATTAATTCTAACTACACAAGGAGATTTCACAACTTCAATTCAGTCTTTGTCTAGTACTTAGTACAAAATTTTCATTATGACCTGAATCCTATGCAAATATTTATATGGGATGCAAGAACCCAAGTTGCAGAGACCTGCTTTAAGAATTCAAAGGTCACTGAACAGGATAACCATCTCATAAAACACAATAAAGATGGAAAAAGTTTCTCTTAACACTGTAGATTTTCCTTGTAAATACAAGTGAAATGACAAATCTTTGGGAAATAAATGATGAAAACTATTTTTGCATATTTCATTATATTCTTGTCAAGTAAAGAAAGACAGGGATGTAGTACTGTGGCATGAAGTGTGATAAAATATATGATAAAAATAAGATAAATATAAATATATGTTGTGTATCTTTATACATATATGCTTCTAAACTGTTGTGTTCTGAGCACCTCTGCAAAAACAGTGATTATGTGTGAGTGGGTGAAAGTGTTGAATGATGAAAGTATTTTCTTTTTGGGGATTTTCTTTCTTTTTGGGTCACCCTCCCTCGGTGGGAGATGGCCGACTTGATAAAAAAAAAAAAAAAAAAAAAAAAGTGCCCAGGGATGATAATATTGTACTGCATTGCTGGGTGGCCATGTTAATAGTTCAGAAGATCATTTGAATTCTGAAGTCCATTCATTTCTGGCAAGACGGCTAGTAAATGAATGATGGTGAATGTGTTTTCTTCATTGGGTCACCCTATCTTGGTGGGAAATGGCTAATCAAAACAAAAAAAAAAATACTGTTCAGTTACTGAGTTAAGCAAAACTGAAAGGCATGAAAAACTGGAACACTTCTAGTCATTAGTGTCAAAACAGCCAAGCAGTGATAGTTATGCTTGACTGTTTAATTAGCTGTCATAATTGCAAGCACTCTACTATCAGAAAAATGAGAAATACTGTGTTACGAAATTCGAGAATGATACTAATGTGATGCCAAGGTGATGCTATTCTGAAGGGTTCATAAAGAAATAATCCACAATATTTACTAATCTAATAAAGAAGTCCAAACATATGTATTATGTAAACAGATTTAACCCTTTCAGGGTCCAGAGGCCAAGCTTCAAAGTGTGCACCAGTGTCCAAGAATTTTCAAAAAATAATTTTGTTATTTTTTCTTATGAAATGGAAGAGAATCTTTTTCTGAAGGTAATAAAAGAAAAAGTATGAAATTTGATAGAAAACTGACGAAAGTATGCTCTCGCGAATTTTCATGTGTCAGCGATATTTACGCATTGGCGATTTTGCCGACTTTGACTCCCATTTTAGGCCAATTACATTATTCCAGTCGACCAAATTCTTAGCTATTCCACTAGTATTACTTCTATTCTATTCTATCGACTGAGCACAAGAATTCGCCAAGTCACCTGTTTCAACTACAAAATTAATGCAAAGTTCAAAATACTCCAAATTCAAAACAGTCCAGAATAAACAAGGCAGGCATTCCTGGCACTAAACTAACATTTCCTCTGTTCATTAGTTATGTTTTCAGGCTTTACTAATGAATTCCATTTTGATTTTTTATTCACATAATGAATTTTTACTCAAACCAAAAGATAGAATATCTACTGTTATGCAATATTGTAATAATTGTATAAATAATATCACCACAATTTTTTTTTTTTTTTTATCACACTGGCCGATTCCCACCAAGGCAGGGTGGCCCGAAAAAGAAAAACTTTCACCATCATTCACTCCATCACTGTCTTGCCAGAAGGGTGCTTTACACTACAGTTTTTAAACTTCAACATTAACACCCCTCCTTCAGAGTGCAGGCACTGTACTTCAAATCTCCAGGACTCAAGTCCGGCCTGCCGGTTTCCCTGAACCCCTTCATATATGTTACTTTGCTCACACTCCAACAGCACGTTAAGTATTAAAAACCATTTGTCTTCATTCACTCCTATCAAACACGCTCACGCATGCCTGCTGGAAGTCCAAGCCCCTCGCACACAAAACCTCCTTTACCCCCTCTCTCCAACCTTTCCTAGGCCGACCCCTACCCCGCCTTCCTTCCACTACAGACTGATACACTCTTGAAGTCATTCTGTTTCGCTCCATTCTCTCTACATGTCCGAACCACCTCAACAACCCTTCCTCAGCCGTCTGGACAACAGTTTTGGTAATCCCGCACCTCCTCCTAACTTCCAAACTACGAATTCTCTGCATTATATTCACACCACACATTGCCCTCAGACATGACATCTCCACTGCCTCCAGCCTTCTCCTCGCTGCAACATTCATCACCCATGCTTCACACCCATATAAGAGCGTTGGTAAAACTATACTCTCATACATTCCCCTCTTTGCCTCCAAGGACAAAGTTCTTTGTCTCCACAGACTCCTAAGTGCACCACTCACTCTTTTCCCCTCAGCAATTCTATGATTCACCTCATCTTTCATAGACCCATCCGCTGACACGTCCACTCCCAAATATCTGAATACATTCACCTCCTCCATACTCTCTCCCTCCAATCTGATATTCAATCTTTCATCACCTAATCTTTTTGTTATCCTCATAACCTTACTCTTTCCTGTATTCACCTTTAATTTTCTTCTTTTGCACACCCTACCAAATTCATCCACCAATCTCTGCAACTTCTCTTCAGAATCTCCCAAGAGCACAGTGTCATCAGCAAAGAGCAGCTGTGACAACTCCCACTTTGTGTGTGATTCTTTATCTTTTAACTCCACGCCTCTTGCCAAGACCCTCGCATTTACTTCTCTTACAACCCCATCTATAAATATATTAAACAACCACGGTGACATCACACATCCTTGTCTAAGGCCTACTTTTACTGGGAAATAATTTCCCTCTTTCCTACATACTCTAACTTGAGCCTCACTATCCTCGTAAAAACTCTTCACTGCTTTCAGTAACCTACCTCCTACACCATACACTTGCAACATCTGCCACATTGCCCCCCTATCCACCCTGTCATACGCCTTTTCCAAATCCATAAATGCCACAAAGACCTCTTTAGCCTTATCTAAATACTGTTCACTTATATGTTTCACTGTAAACACCTGGTCCACACACCCCCTACCTTTCCTAAAGCCTCCTTGTTCATCTGCTATCCTATTCTCCGTCTTACTCTTAATTCTTTCAATAAAAACTCTACCATACACTTTACCAGGTATACTCAGCAGACTTATCCCCCTATAATTTTTGCACTCTCTTTTATCCCCTTTGCCTTTATACAAAGGAACTATGCATGCTCTCTGCCAATCCCTAGGTACCTTACCCTCTTCCATACATTTATTAAATAATTGCACCAACCACTCCAAAACTATATCCCCACCTGCTTTTAACATTTCTATCTTTATCCCATCAATCCCGGCTGCCTTACCCCCTTTCATTTTATCTACTGCCTCACGAACTTCCCCCACACTCACAACTGGCTCTTCCTCACTCCTACAAGATGTTATTCCTCCTTGTCCTATACACGAAATCACAGCTTCCCTATCTTCATCAACATTTAACAATTCCTCAAAATATTCCCTCCATCTTCCCAATACCTCTAACTCTCCATTTAATAACTCTCCTCTCCTATTTTTAACTGACAAATCCATTTGTTCTCTAGGCTTTCTTAACTTGTTAATCTCACTCCAAAACTCTTTCTTATTTTCAACAAAATTTGTTGATAACATCTCACCCACTCTCTCATTTGCTCTCTTTTTACATTGCTTCACCACTCTCTTAACCTCTCTCTTTTTCTCCATATACTCTTCCCTCCTTGCATCACTTCTACTTTGTAAAAACTTCTCATATGCTAACTTTTTCTCCCTTACTACTCTCTTTACATCATCATTCCACCAATCGCTCCTCTTCCCTCCCACACCCACTTTCCTGTAACCACAAACTTCTGCTGAACACTCAACACTACATTTTTAAACCTACCCCATACCTCTTCGACACCATTGCCTATGCTCTCATTAGCCCATCTATCCTCCAATAGCTGTTTATATCTTACCCTAACTGCCTCCTCTTTTAGTTTATAAACCTTCACCTCTCTCTTCCCTGATACTTCTATTCTCCTTGTATCCCATCTACCTTTTACTCTCAGTGTAGCTACAACTAGAAAGTGATCTGATATATCTGTGGCCCCTCTATAAACATGTACATCCTGAAGTCTACTCAACAGTCTTTTATCTACCAATACATAATCCAACAAACTACTGTCATTTCACCCTACATCATATCTTGTATACTTATTTATCCTCTTTTTCTTAAAATATGTATTACCTATAACTAAACCCCTTTCTATACAAAGTTCAATCAAAGGGCTCCCATTATCATTTACACCTGGCACCCCAAACTTACCTACCACACCCTCTCTAAAAGTTTCTCCTACTTTAGCATTCAGGTCCCCTACCACAATTACTCTCTCACTTGGTTCAAAGGTTCCTATACATTCACTTAACATCTCCCAAAATCTCTCTCTCTCCTCTACATTCCTCTCTTCTCCAGGTGCATTTGTGAACGTATATTAGACCCACCAGCAAGCGTGTATTAGACGTGAGGTCATTTGTTTACTCTTGAACATCGGCAAAAATTTAACATTTCTGCTACTTTGAGCTCAGTTTCAAGCCTTTTCCAGTACTAAAACTAATTAACCCTTAAACAGTCGAAACGTATATATATAGCGGTCCCTCGTTTTTCGTAATTAATCCGTTCCTGGAGGAGCTACTATAAATGAAATTTACGATTTGCGAATCAATTTTCCCCATAAGAAATAATGTAAATACAATTAATCCGTTCCTGACACCCAGAAGTATTAAAACAAAAAAAATTTTTACATGAAATATACATATAGTACATAAACAATACAATGGGAAATGATGAATGAAACATTAACAGCATAAAACTTACCTTTATTAGAGATTCTTCTTAGTGTATGGGAGACTGGAGGAGGAGAGAGATTGGATTGTTTACAGTTTGGAAGGGGAATCCCCTTCCAGCAACACCTCAGGTACCAATTGCTTCTCTGGGGATGCTTCTCTTCTCTGTTTCTTAATGCCACTAGGATCACCTTGAGAGTCACTCTAGTCCTGTTTCGCAAAGTAACTGTGGAGAGAGCTCTGTTTCTGGCGTCTCTTTAACCCTTTGAGGGTTTTCGTCATACTAGTACGTCTTACGCGTAGGGGTTTTTGACGTACTAGTACTCATAAATTCTAGCGGCCTCAAATCTAGTGGGAGAAAGCTGGTAGGCCTTCATATGAAAGAATGGGTCTATGTGGTCAGTGTGCACAGTCTAAAAAAAATCCTGCAGCACACAGTGCATAATGAGAAAAAAAAAACTTTGACCATTTTTTTTAATAAATCAGCGACTTTGCAGTGTATTTTCGTATGGTATTTATTGTTGTATTCTAGTTTTCTTGGTCTCATTTTATATAATGGAAGACATATTACAGAAATTGAGATGATTTTGACTGGTTTTACAAAGAAAGGTGCCTTGAAATTGAGCTCAAAGTAGCAGAAATGTTCGATTTTTACCAAACTTCAAAAGTAAACAAATCGTGCCAAGCGTGCAATACACATCAACTGGTGAGTCTAATATTCTTTCACAAGTGCACCAATAATATTTATACCATTTTTTACACTAATGCAGTAGTCTGCATAACAGTAAATCTTATATTTTTTTGTGAAAATAAAAATTCAAAGTGGAAAGCAAAAGAATATAAGAGGGGCCTTGAGACATGACTAATGACAAGAGGAAATGTCATTTTAGTGCCAGGAATGTCTTTCTTGTTTATTCTGGACCCTATTCGGAAATTGGCATCTTTTGAAATTTGTGTGAAATTGGCAAAATTGCTAAATTCTGACCACTGTACTGGATAGTTGAATTTCATAAATGAGTGGTTTCTTGCACCCATTCGATGGAAAAAATGGAGTTCTAGCGAAATATTCATGTTTTTTGTCGACTAGTACAGTGAAATTGGCCGAAAATGGGGCTCAAAGTGGGCAAAATCGCCGATGCGTAAACATCGCCAAGACCGCTAACTTTGCGAGAGCATAATTCCGTAAGTTTTCTATCAAATTTCAAACTTTTGGTGTCTTTATGATCGGGAAAAGATTCTCTATCTTTTCATAAGAGAAAATAATTTTTTTTTTTTTTTAAATTTGGCCGACCCTGAGAACGAGTTTCGGAGAGGGCCTGTCGACCCTCAAAGGGTTAACACTTCCCTAAAATGGCCCAAGACTTTGTCACTGTACATATTTCTCACCTTCTTTACCACAGGCTTGGCACTAGGAGCTTTCTTTGGAGCCATGATAGCTTATTTAGTACTTGCAAGCACTGAAATGAGTGGAATATTGAAATATTTCGTAGGAGCACTTGAGGTGACCTTCACTCACTGGTAAACAATGCCAGACTGGCTGGGTAGGGAGGCCACCTTGGCTCACACCGTGCGTACGCGTCCCGGACGAACTACTATTCGCGAGTCAACCTATGAAAATTGAGTCCATGTTTATACGAAAATACCCCTATGATTGGCGAAATCTACGATTGCCGAGGACTACGAAAAGCGAGGGACCACTGTACGTTCATGCGCGTAGCGCCCCAAACGTATATATACGTTTTCTTTGTCATTCATTCAACATTGCCACAATAAGCCTGAGTCACCTAGACATGAGAGAATGGGTGTGCGCACTCACTGTGTGCCATATTAAAATAATTGGGCATGCCTGGGTACCATATGCTCTTTTTTCCTTTTAAAAGAAAAGATTTTTTTCCTTAAAAAATTTGGGGCGCTACGCAAGTGAACGTATATATACGTTTGGACCGTTTAAGGGTTAAAATCATCTCTATTTCTGTAATATATCTTCCATTCAATCAACTATAAAAAACATACGAAAAAACACTGCGAAGTCGCTGGTTTAATAAAAAATTAAAGTCTCAGTTTTTTCTCTCATTATGCACTATGTGCTGCAGAATTTGCTTTATGTGGTGCACACATACCACAGAGATGTATTCTCTCATATCTAGGCCAAAATTTACCGCTCACAGCTTATCAGAGTGAGCCGAGCTCATGACGTAGATCTACTGTTTGGACCCTCAACGTAAAGCCGTAGATCTACGGCACGGACCCTCAAAGGGTTAATGAAATAAAAGGTGAAATGAAAAAGACCTGGAAACCTGAAATTTTGGGCTCTAGAAAGCTGTCTAGAAACAGAAAGATTAACTTAGTGAAATCTGATGAACCACACATACAGCCTATAGACACTGCCAACAACTTGAATGCCTTCTTTTTTACTATACGATCAAAACTAGCAAGCAAAATCCCAAACATAAATACTCAACCACAAGACTACTTCACTGATAATTACCCACATATTCTATGTATAGCACCAACAAATCCAACTTAAGTCTCACTAATAATTAAATCATTAAAAAACAAGGCAGGAGACCTAAATAACTTGCCACCAATCATGTATAAAAAAGCAGCTCTTGTGCTGTCCCCCATTATTGCAACACTATTTAACAAATCTGTTGAATCTTCAACAATCGCATCTATACTCAAGACAGCAAGGGTCACCCCGATCCTCAAAGGAGGCGATCCTACAGAACTAAATAACTACAGACCAATATCTAACTTGCCTTTGCTCCCTAAAATCTTCGAAAAAATGACACAAACAAATCTACTCCTACCTCCTATCCCATAACATACTGAACCCCTGCCAGTTTGGGGTTTGGCTGAAAAAAGCACAAATGATGCAATTATTCAGATGCTCGAATTACTATATACAGCACTTTAAAGAAATTAATATCCTGTGGGGCTCTTCGTAGACCTACGGAAAGCAATGGATACAGTAGACCACAATATCTTGCACCTAAAACTAGAGCATTACGGGGATCCTAGGTCCTCTACTTATGCCTTCTCCCACCCAAACCCGACTATATTTTATTAACACTGTAAACAGCGAGCTACACAAAATATCAAACTGGATGATGACCAACAAACTTACTCTCAATATAGACAAAACCTTCTTCATGCTTCTGGAAACAGAGCACTAAATATCCAGCTAAACATATCGATAAATGGTTCACTCATTACAAAACACACTGAGGGCAAATTTCTAGGTCTCCACCTTGACTGTAATCTTAAATTTCAGACCCACATCCAGCATATAACTAAGAAAGTTTCCAAAACAGTAGGCATCCTTTCCAAGATACGATACTATGTACCCCAAAGGGCACTCCTTACCATATATCACTCTCTAATATACCCTTACCTCACCTATGGTATTTGTGTTTGGGGATCTACCATGGCCAATCACCTTAAACCTTTAATAACTCAACAAAAAGTGACAGTGCAGATGATCACAAACTCCTGCACCAGACAACACATCCCACCACTCTTTAAAAGCTTGAACTTACTTAAGATACAAAATATACACTTATTATTGTGCCTACTATATATACAGAACATTGGTTTAGAAAGACACGTAAGCAAACACTATAACATATTTATTAGAAAACGTTTCGGTCCTGGGACCTTGTTCTAATAAACATGTTATAGTAAACCATGTTCTAATAAACATGTTATAGTGTTTGCTTACGTGTCTTTCTAAACCAACTTGTCGGTATTTATTACCAAGGTTTATACCATACAGAACATTAAACTCCAATATCAACCCTCCACTCAAACTTCGTCTAGACAGCTTCAACAGAACACACAGGCATAACATGAGACACAAAGCACTTTTTGACATCCTCGTGTCTGTCTCACACTATGCAAAAATGCAGTGTACATAAAGGGCCTGAAGATCTGGAACTCTGCCCGAAACAGCAAGAGGTCCCATGCCCACAAATCAATTTAGGACTACTCAAAAATCACCTCATCTCTCAATAACAGCCATACCCACACTAGTATGCTAAACTCTAACCAAATTTAAAGCAACTCTCCCAAATAATTTATTATCCCTTAACTATTAAGCCATTTGACACAGTTGACCACAATCTCTTGCACCTCAAACTGAATCATTACGGCATAAGAGGACATTCTCTTGACTACCTAAAATCCTATCTTAACGACAGACACCAGTATGTACATGCAAATGGAGTCAACCCGCTATCCAACCTGTAGCTGTAGGAGTACCCTAAGGTAGTGTCCTAGGCCCACTCCTCTTTCTCATCTTCATCAATGGTCTCCCCAATGCATCCCAACTCCTTACACCAGTTCTATTCGCAGATGACACTACATATGTCTACTCCCATTCAGACCCAGCTGTGTTTGAAAACACTGTAAACAATGAACTGCTAAAGATATATGCTTGGATGATGACCCACAAACTCACACTCAACATAGACAAAGCATACTTCATGCTGTTTGGCAACAGAGCCTCAAATATTCAACACAACATACTGTTAAATGGTTCCCCTATATCAAGACACACAGAGGGCAAATTTCTAGGTCTTCTCCTTGACTGTAATCTTAAATTTCAGTCCCATACCCATCACATAGCCAAGAAAATTTCCAAATCAGTAGGAATCCTTTCCAAGATGTGCTACTATGTACCACAAACGACTCTCCTTACCCTGTACCACTCTCTAATATATCCTTACCTCACCTATGGTATCTGTGCCTGGGGCTCAACCACAGCCAACCACCTTAGACCCTTAATAATGCAACAAAAAGCTGCTGTACAGGTGATAACCAGCTCCTGTGCTAGACAGCACATCCCACCACTTTTCAAAAGACTCAACTTGCTAAATATACAAGACATACACTCTTATTATTGTGCCTACTACATATACAGAACTTTAAACTCCACTGTAAACCCTCCCCTAAAACTACTCCTCGACAGTTACAACAGAATGCACAGTCACAATACAAGGCATAAAGCACTTTTCAACATCCCTCGAGTAAGACTCTCACTATGCAAAAACGCTATGCACATAAAAGGCCCAAAGATCTGGAATTTGCTACCGGAACAGGTCAAGGATCCCCAGACAACTTATAAATTTAGGACTCTGCTAAAAAATCATCTTATCTCACAATATTAACCAAATCAACCAAACATCTACTGACTAGTTTTATCATGTGACCTCCTGGCTTTTAATTCTGCCATTCCATAAAATATTACCACCTGCACCATTCCTTGTAAATTAGATTTTGTACTAAGTATACACAAGTTTTATCAAGTCCAAATAAGATTGTAAAACAGCTAACCACTATTCCATGTTTAGTTTTAAGTATAATTACTATGTACTATTATTCTTATCTAGTTTTAATTAGTTACTATGTACACCTACCATCTGACTTACGACCTGCTCGAATTACGACTATTCGACTTAAGACCGTGTTTTGTATGCCAAATTTCTGGGAAATAAACAACTGTTTGTGTTGTACACAGTGTTTATCCTAAACCTTACAGTATAAAATACAGTACTAACAGCATAAAAAGTAAAGTAAAAAATGAAATACCAAAATAAAACAATAAAATAAAGTCATTACAAAAATGTGATGTTGATATTCAATAGTAAGGTTCGACTTACGTCCATTTCAACTAACGACCGGTTTGTTGGAACCAAACTCGGTTGTAAGTCGGATGGTACCTGTATTAGGATTAGTTTGCCCGAAATGCCTTTGCATGATCGTGGCTATCTTTGTACTGAATAGTACTTATAATCTACCACACTTCAGCTGCCTCGACTTAAGTAGTCTTTAAGTATTAGGTTAAGTCTGCCCGAAATGCCTCAGCATGATAGTGGCTTTCTTTGCACCAATCAAATTATGAAATGTAAACATACATAGTAACCTTAGCAAAGAAATGAAGTTATGATTTTGATTTTGATTGATTGACTGACTAGAGATATTTCCCTAACCCTTACTGAAAACACTTCCTGAAACTGTTCATCTTAATAACCTTTTCACTGTCGGTGCCATAATATTACAGCTTGCAAGCCAGTGTTGGTGCCGTAGTATTAAACCACAATTTTAGCAGCTTCAAATCTAGTGGGAGAAAGCTGGTCTGTGGTCAGTGTGCGCAGTATAAAAAAAATCGGGGAGGCCGCAGTGCATTGTGGGAGTGTCAATTCAGTTTGCCTTGTTCACCATGCTTAGCGGTAAGGAATACCTCACTCCCCCAGCAAACTGGGACTCTTCCCCTCCTAAGTGATAGTTCTAACACAGATGGAAGTGTCAGTGAAGACGAATTTCATGGTTTTGAGGAGTTAGTGACCGACAGCAATGCCCAGGATACCAGATACAGATAGTGAAAAGGGAAGACAGAGTGGGTGGTGGGGAAGACTGTGTGGGTGGTGGGGAAGGCAGGGAGGGGTGGTGGGGAATATGGTGTGGGAGGGGAGGATAAGATTTCATTCAGATTTTCAACCCCAGAGGGTTAGCCACCCAGGATAACCTAAAAAAGGCAGTGCATCATCGAGGACTGTCTGTCTTATTTCCATTGGGGTCTTCAATCATGTCCCCCCAGGATGCGACCCATACCAGTCAACTAACACCCAGGTACCTATTGGCTGCTAGGTGAACAAGACAAGTGAAAGGAAATGCGTCAAACCCTGCCGGGAATCGAACCTGGTCCCTCAGTGTGTGAAGCGAGAGCTTTGCCAGCCAGGCCACGGGGCCACAGGGCATGGGTGGTTGGGAAGATGGCAATGTAAGTAGGTAAATTTAATCGGGTATACATGAATACAGTTACAGGTTTCCTTCAACATTCGCGAGGTGTTAGGCGATCAAGAACCTCGCGAATGTTTGGTGCCCCAATATACTGTAGGGAAATATAATACAATGCTGCTTCCTTAACTTGCTGAACCACGAACAATCATAAAATGCATGAAAACATCGCAAAATATTGTACTATATACATACATGTTATGGTTTAATAACATGCATGTTATTAAATACCACTGCCTCTACCACTGCCTCAACCACTGCCTCTACCACTGCCTCTACCACTGCCTCTACCACTGCCTCTACCACTGCCTCTACCACTGCCTCTACCACTGCCTCTACCACTGCCTCTACCACTGCCTCGTATTTTTGTACAATTTTTCTTTCTTCAATTCTATCGTGTTTTTCAATTTCTTTACCAAAGGGCTGTCACTAGCAAGTTTCTTTGGGCCCATGGTTAATTATGTAGTAGTTGCACTCAATCTACAAGCACCAAACACAATGAATTATTGTGAAATGTTTGGAAGAGTGCAGAGGTTAATGCTCACTCCAACATAAACAAAGCCACACTGACTCACTATGCCTCAACCACTTCCTCCGCCACTGCTTCAACCCTCGTATTTTTGAATAATTTCCTTCTTCAGTTCTATCGTATTATTATTATTAATAACATGCATTATTATTATTATTGTTATTAAATAACCCTGCCTCTGCCACTGTCTCCGCCACTGTCTCAAAACTACTGCCTCAACCACTGCAGTCACACTCAATCTACAAGCACCAAACACAATGAATTGTTTAGAAATGTTTGGAAGAGTGCAGAGGCTAATGCTCACTCCAGCATAAACGATACCTCAACCACTGCCTCCACCACTACTTCAACCCTCATATTTTTGTACAATTTCCTATTTCATTTCTATCATATTATTTTTTTTTTTTCAACAAGTCGGCCGTCTCCCACCAAGGCAGGATGACCCAAAAAGAAAGAAAATAACAAAAAAAAAAAACTTTCATCATCATTCAACACTTTCACCTGACTCACACATAATCATTGCTTTTGCAGAGGTGCCCAGAAGACAACAGTTTAGAAGTATATACGTATAAAAGTACAAAATATATCCCTCCAAACTGCCAATATCCCAAACCCCTCCTTTAGAGTGCAGGCATTGTACTTCCCATTTCCAGGACTCAAGTCCGTTTATATAAAATAACCGGTTTCCCTGAATCCCTTCACTAAATATTACCCTGCTCACACTCCAACAGATCGTCAGGTCCCAAATACCATTTGTCTCCATTCACTCCTATCTAACAAGCTCACGCACGCTTGCTGGAAGTCCAAACCCCTCACCCACAACACCTCCTTTACGCCCTCCCTCCAACCTTTTCGAGGACGACCTCTACCCCGCCTTCCTTCCCCTACAGATTTATACGCTCTCCATGTCATTCTACTTTGAACCATTCTCTCTAAATGACCAAACCACCTCAACAAACCCTCTTCAGCCCTTTGACTAATACTTTTATTAACTCCAAACCTTCTCCTAATTTCCACACTCCAAATTTTCTGCATAATATTTACACCACACATTGTCCTTAGACAGGACGTCTCCACTGCCTTCAACCGCCTCCTCGCTGCAGCATTTACAACCCAAGCTTCACACCCACATAAGAGTGTTGGTACTACTATACTTTCATACATTTCTTTCTTTGCCTCCACAGATAACATTTTTTGCCTCTACATATACCTCAATGCACCACTCACCTTTTTTCCTTCATCAATTCTATGATTAACCTCATCCTTCATAAATCCATCCACTGACACGTCTACTCCCAAATATCTGAAAACATTCACTTCTTCCATACTCCTCCTCCCCAATTTGATTTCCAATTTTTCTTTATCTAAATTATTTGATACTCTCATCACCTTACTCTTTTCTATGTTCACTTTCAACTTTCTACCTTTACACACACTCCCAAATTCATCCACTAACTTTTGCAATTTTTCTTTAGAATACCCATAAGCACAGTATCATCAGCAAAAAGTAACTGTGTCACTTCCCATTTTGTATTTGATTCCCCATAATTTAATCCCACCCCACTCCCGAACACCCTAGCATTTACTTCTTTTACAACCCCATCTGTAAATATATTAAACAACCATGGTGACATTACACATCCCTGTCCAAGACCTACTTTTACCAGGAAATAGTCTCCCCCTCTTCTACACACCCTACCCTCAGCCTCACTATCCTCATAAGAACTCTTTACAGCATTTAGTAACTTACTACCTATTCAATACACTTGCAACATCTGCCACATTGCTTCCCTATCCACTATCATATGCCTTTTCTAAATCCATAAAAGCAATAAAAACTTCCCTACCTTTATCTAAACACTGCTCACATATATGCTTCAATGTAAACACTTGATCTACACATCCCCTACCCACTCTAAAACCTCCTTGCTCATCCGCAATTCTACATTCTGTCTTACCTCTAATTCTTTCAATAATAACCCTACCGTACACTTTTCCTGGTATACTCAGTAAACTTATTCCTCTATAATTTTTACAATCTCTTTTGTCCCCCTTCCCTTTATATAAAGAGACTATACACACTCTCCGCCAATCCCTAGGTACCTTCCCCTCTTTCATACATTTATTAAACAAAAATACCAACCATTTCAACACTATGTCCCCCCTGCTTTTAACATTTCTGTCATGATCCCGTCAGTTCCAGCTGCTTTACCCCCTTTCATTCTACGTAATGCCTCACGCACCTCCCCCATACTCACATCCTGCTCTTCTTCACTCCTAAAAGATGGTATACCTCCCTGGCCAGTGTATGAAATTACCACCTCCCTTTCTTCGTCGACATTTAAAAGTTTCTCAAAGTATTCTCGCCATCTACCCAAAACCTCCATCTCCCCATCTACTAACTCCCCTACTCTGTTTTTAACTGACAAATCCATTTGTTCCCTAGGCTTTCTTAACTTGTTTAACTCGCTCCAAAATTTTTTCTTATTTTCATTAAAATTTCTTGGCAGTGCCTCTCCCACTCTATCATCTGCTCTCCTTTTGCACTCCCTCACCACTGTCTTCACCTTTCTTTTACTCTCCATATACTCTGCTCTTCTTATAACACTTCTGTTTTGTAAATACCTCTCATAAGCTACCTTTTTCTCTTTTATCACACCCTTTACTTCATCATTCCACCACTCCTCTTTCCTCCTGCACCCACCTTCCTATAACCACAAACTTCTGCCCCACATTCTAATACTGTATTTTTAAAGCTATTCCAACCCTCTTCAACCCCCCCACTACTCATACCTGCACCAGCCGACCTTTCTGCCAATAGCTGCTTTTTTTTCACCCAAACTTCCTCCTCCCTTAGTTTATACACTTTCACCTCCCTCTTACTTGTTGCCATTTTCCTCTTATCCCATCTACCTCTTATTCTAACTGTAGCTATTATTATTATTATTATTTGCCGTGTTCAAGAGTAAAGAAATGATGTCACCATCCAATACCTGTCCAAATGGCCATTCCTATATACAGTCATGAATGGGTTGACATTATTTATACTGTAGTTTAATAGCAAATAACGAACAAACAAAACACTCATCACACTGAGTGGCGGGTGAGCTGGCTGCCAGTTGCGGGGGTTGGAGGGAGGATAGTAGGGACGCGTGGGTGGCCGGAAACTTAAATATGATTTGGCAGATGTGTCAAGCCAGCAAAAGTTGAAAACACGAATGTTGAGAGAGACCTGTATATAGATTATCATACATAGCAGCATGTGTAGAGAACCTATGACAACCCAAAAAAGTCAAAGTGACTTATTTCCAGTGTAGGTGGTGGGGAAGACAGTGTGGGTTTCTGTAAACAAGTTTTGTAAACAATATAATAACTATTTGTTAAGTTATTGTGTTACATACAACGAGTGTATACATACATTATGCATTATACTGGTCTCATAGGCCACAAAAGTTACTTGAAAAAAATAAAATATTAAGAAAGAAAACAGAATAAAAGTGAAAATAATATTACCAAGAGTGGCAGTCACCAATGTTGCCATAAGCAGTTCACTTTCTGTCACTTCACGCCTCTATCTCGGTACGTACTTGACGCAAAATTCTTTTTTTCTTTTAAAACACTTGACAGTGAAAGGGTAAAGTTATTACTTCTTTGAGCTCTATATTATCCTAGTACATGTATAGCAAAGACAAACAGAACAAAACTCACCCACTGAGGACACCAAGAATCAGATTCATGACGAAGAAGGCACCCAGAATAATCATGGAAACAAAGAAGATCCACTGCCAACTGTTGCCCATGGCATCTGCAATCTAGAGAATATTTATTATCATTAATTTTATTATTAATTATTAGTTATTTAATTATTTGGAAACACTACAGTTTTAAATAAACTTTGTTGACAAAATTTGACATTATTTCTTATAAAACAAGATAGTATTTAATAAGTTACACATCTCAATACATGCAGATTTAAGGAAAATTATTACAAAAAAATTTCTTCTCCCATAAAAATAAGTTGCTTCAAACAATGTTGCTTGAAAAGTAACAAATTCCCCTTTGTACTGAAATTAAACTTTTGGTTATCAGCAAAACCAAACATATGCAAAAATAAATTAAACAATTGCAGTATTTTCATATAAACTATTTACAGTGGACCTTCGACTTACGATATTAATCCGTTCCAGAGAGCTCATCATTAGACGAAAGTATCGTAAGCTGAATTAATTTTCCACATAAGAAATAATGGAAATCCAATTAATCTGTTCCAGACACCCAAAAGCATGAAAAAAAAATTCTACCACATGAAATATACATTTTCTTACATACAAAAAGAAGGATACATGCACACTATAGCATATTGTGCATGTACTATATTAAATGAAGAATAAATGACACTTACCTTTATTGAAGATGTAGTGATGTGTGATGGGATGGGAGGAGGGGAGATGGAGGTTTATTATTTTTTGGAAGGGGAATCCCCTTCCATAAGGACTTTAGGTAGCAAGTCCTTTTCCTGGTTACTTCCCTTCTTTGTTTTTTAATGCCACTGGGAATAACTTGAGTCACTGGACCTCTGTCACACCAAAAAACTGTCCATAGAGCTCTGTACCTCGCATTCCTTTAAGATTTTCCTAAAGTGGGTCACAACACTGTCCTTGTAAAAGTCACCAGCACGGCTTGCAATAGCTGCGTCAGGGTGAATTTCTTCCATAAAGGTTTGCGCGTCCAACCCACTTTGCACAAATTTCCTTAATCTTTGAAGAAGGCAACTTCCTCAATTTCTCTCTCCCCTCCTCTGAAACAATTTCTTCAGTTGTTGCCTCTTCCTGTTGCACATGCTCTTGCAGCTCATCAGTGGTTAGTTCTTCATCGTCCTCCTCCACCAACTCTTTCACATCCTCCTCACTAACCTCCAACCCCAAGGACTTCCCCAATGCAACAATAGATTCCACAACAGGCATAGGCTCCTCAGGGTTAGCCTCAAACCCTTCAAAATCCCTCTCTTGTACACATTGTGGCCACAATTTCCTCCAAGCAGAGATCGAGGTCCTGTTAGCCACTCCCTCCCAAGCCTTACCTATAAGGTTTGTGCAACTGAGGATACTTAAGTGATCTTTCCAAAACTCTCTTAGGGTCAATCGAGTGTCTGAGGTCACTTCAAAGCACTTTTGAAACATTGCTTTGGTGTACAGTTTTTTGAAATTTGAAATGACCTGCTGGTCCATGGGCTAGAGGAGAGGAGAGGAGTGGTATTAGGAGGCAAAAACTTTACTTTAATAAAACTTAACTCCCCCGAAATTCGCTCTGGCAAGTCTGAAGGATGAGCAGGAGCAGTGTCTAATACCAGGAGGCACTTAAGGTCCATTTTCCAGGAGGTAATTTTTGACAGTGGGGCCAAACAAATGGTAAAACTAGTCATAGAAAATGTCCCTAGTGACCCATGCCTTACTGTTTGCCCTCCACATCACACACAAATTAGCCTTGACGACATTGTTTTTCCTGAACACTGGGAGTTTCAGAGTGATACACGAGTAGAGGCTTCACCCTGTGAGTGCTTTTTCCTCCCGTGTAATGTAGGTCCTGTTTGGCATTTTCTTCCAAAATAGGTCTGTTTCATAACAATTAAACACTTAAGGTTGCAATCCTTTAGCCTCTATGTACCCCTGGAATTCCTGCACATATTTTTCAGCCGCTTTTTTGTCCGAACTGGCAGCCTCACCATGCCTTATCACACTGTGTATACCACTACGATTCTTAAATCTCTCAAACCAACCTTTGCTGGCCTTAAATTCACTAACATCACCACTAGCTGCAGGCATTTTTTTAATTAAATCGTCATGCAACTGCCTTGCCTTTTCACATATGATCGCTTGAGAGATGCTATCTCTTGTTATCTGTTTTTCGTTTATCCACACCAATAACAGTCTCTAAACATCTTCGAGTACTTGCGATCTGTGTTTCGAAAAGATACTTGCAGCTTTTGCAACAACAGCTTCCTTGATTGCCTTTTTGTTGGCCAAGATAGCAGTGATGGTTGATTGGGGTTTGTTGTACAACCTCGCCAGCTCAGAGACACGTACTCCACTCTCATATTTTGCGATCATCTCTTTCTTCATTTCGATTGTAATTTTCACCCTTTTTACCACAGGGCTGGCACATGAAGCTTTCTTTGGGCCCATGGTGGCTTATTTAGCAGTTACAAGCACTAAAAACACTGGAATAATACAAAATGTAAGGAATGTATTCGTGAAAGCGACCACACTGGCTTGTAAACATTGGCACACTAACTCAGGGCAGGGCAGCTAAGCCGCGCTCAGGCCAGAGGGATGCGTGGACACGTTCGGGACGAATGATGTAAGTCGAGTTTTTGTTCGTAGGTCAGGGGAAATTTTTTACAATGAAACGCTTAAGTCGATTTCACCGTTAAAAGATACACAACATATCCCTCCAAACTGCCAATATCCCAAACCCCTCCTTTGAAGTGCAAGCATTGTTCTTCCCATTTCCAGGACTCAAGTCCAGCTATATAAAATAACTGGTTTTCCTGAATCCCTTCACTAAATATTGCCCTGCTCACACTCCAACAGCTTGTCAGGTCCCAAATACCATTCGTCTCCATTCACTCCTAACACACTCGCGCACGCTTGCTGGAAGTCCAAGCCCCTCACCCACAAAACCTCCTTTACCCCCTCCCTCCAACCCTTTCAAGGACGACCCCTACCCCACCTTCCTTCCCCTACAGATTTATACGCTCTCCATGTCATTCTACTTTAATCCATTATCTCTAAATAACCAAACCACCTCAACAAACCCTCTTCAGCCCTCTGTAAAGTTATGACACAGAAATCTGAAGTGGTGAATCAAGACACAGAGTAATGAGATTTCAATTACTATGAGACTGTCTAGATATACGTACTTGACAAAGGCTCACTGAGAAAAACAATTTGAATAAACGGGTTTACTCATAAAAAAAAAAAAAAAAAAGGTTTACTCTGTCTGATTCAGAATTTGTTAGCTTTCACCATCTAATACCCAGAATAATAGAGAGATTAAACAGTAGGACAAAACTAAATGGAAAAAAGCATTAAAAATTTACAGGGCCACAGATATAGAAAAAGCATATGTAGCACATGAAATAAAATTCCCATTCCCCTTATATCTAAGGAGATTGTATCCAAATTAACCTACCACTTTTTTACAGATCAATTACAGCACTTACATAATACATCATGTCTGTCCAGCCCTCCATGGTAATGCACTGGAAAACTGTCAGCATTGCGAGGCCAAAATTATCAAAGTTTGTGATGCCATAATTGGGCCCTTCCCAACCATCTCGGCATACCCAAAATTGACCATCTTTGTTGAGTTCTGAGCAGTTAAAACCTGCTGTACCATTGTCGCATGGATGTGGCACCTCCATTCGATTCCCTGCAAATACAGTTTGTAATAAAAACTTAAGAATATGCAATTTTATGAACAGGTTGGATATACATGTAGCGCTTTATACAGCTTATATAAAAAAACCTCAATCAATCTTTCTTTCAACGCACCAGCCATATCCCACTGAGGCGGGGTGGCCCAAAAGGAAAAACAAAAGTTTCTCCTTTTACATTTAGTAATATATACAGGAGAAGAGGTTACTAGCCCCTTGCTCCTGGCATTTTCGGTGCCTCTTACAACACGCATGGCTTATGGAGGAATAATTCTGTTCCACTTCCCCATGGAGATAAGTGGAATTAAACAAGAACAAGAACTAGTAAGAAAAACGGAAGAAAACCCAGAAGGGTCTGTGTACATATGCTTGTATGTGCAGGTGCAGTGTGACCTAAATGTAAGTAGAAGTAGCAAGACATACCTGTAATCTTGCATGTTTATGAGACAGAAAATAAGACACTAGCAATCCTACCATCATGTAAAACAATTACAGGCTTCCATTTTACACTCGCCTGGCATGACGATAGTACCTCCCTGGGTGGTTGCTGTCTACCAACCCACTACCTAGGAATAATCTAAATATAAAGATATTATCAACCTTGACACAGTTACTTTTTGCTGATGATACTGTGCTTATGGAAGATTCTAAAGAAAAATTGCAAAGGTTAGTGGATGAGTTTGGAAATGTGTGTAAAGGTAGAAAGTTGAAAGTGAACATAGAAAAGAGTAAGGTGATGAGGGTACCAAATGATTTAGATAAAGAAAAATTGGATATCAAATTGAGGAGGAGGAGTATGGAAGAAGTGAATGTTTTCAGATACTTGGGAGTTCACGTGTCGGCGGATGGATTTATGAAGGATGAGGTTAATCATAGAATTGATAGAGGGAAAAAAGGTGAGTGGTGCGTTGAGGTATATGTGGAGTCAAAAAACATTATCTATGGAGGCAAAGAAGGGAACGTATGAAAGTATAGTAGTACCAACACTCTTACATGGGTGTGAAGCTTGGGTGGCAAATGCAGCAGCGAGGAGACGGTTGGAGGCAGTGGAGATGTCCTGTTTAAGGGCAATGTGTGGTGTAAATATTATGCAGAAAATTCAGAGTGTGGAAATTAGGAAAAGGTGTGGAGTTAATAAAAGTATTAGTCAGAGGGCAGAAGAGGGGTTGTTGAGGTGGTTTGGTCATTTAGAGAGAATGGATCAAAGTAGAATGACATGGAAAGCATATAAATCTATAGGGGAAGGAAGGCGGGGTAGGGGTCATCCTCGAAAGGGTTGGAGAGAGGGGGTAAAGGAGGTTTTGTGGGCAAGGGGCTTGGGCTTCCAGCAAGCGTGCGTGAGCGTGTTAGATAGGAGTGAATGGAGACGAATGGTACTTGGGACCTGACGATCTGTTGGAGTGTGAGCAGGGTAATATTTAGTGAAGGGATTCAGGGAAACCGGTTATTTTCATATAGTCGGACTTGAGTCCTGGAAATGGGAAGTACAATGCCTGCACTTTAAAGGAGGGGTTTGGGATATTGGCAGTTTGCAGGGATATGTTGTGTATCTTTATATGTGTATGCTTCTTAACTGTTGTATTCCGAGCACCTCTGCAAAAACAGTGATAATGTGCGAGTGTGGTGAAAGTGTTGAATGATGATGAAAGTATTTTCTTTTTGGGGATTTTCTTTCTTTCCTGGGTCACCCTGCCTCGGTGGGAGATGGCCGACTTGTTGAAAAAAAAAAAATATGTATATTATATTATATTAATACGTATATATATATATATATATATATATATTATATTAATATACATATATATATATATATATATATTTTTTTTTTCCAACATATATATATATATATATATATATATATATATATTGTAGGTAGTAGGTTGGTAGACAGCAACCGCCCAGGGAGGTACTACCGTCCTGCCAAGTGAGTGTAAAACGAAAGCCTGTAATTGTTTTACATGATGGTAGGATTGCTGGTGTCCTTTTTTTCTGTCTCATGAGCATGCAAGATTTCAGGTATGTCTTGCTACTTCTACTTACACTTAGGTCACACAACACATACATGTACAAGCATATGTATACACACCCCTCTGGGTTTTCTTCTATTTTCTTACTAGCTCTTGTTCTTGTTTATTTCCTCTTATCTCCATGGGGAAGTGGAACAGAATTCTTCCTCCGTAAGCTATGCGTGTTGTAAGAGGCGACTAAAATGCCAGGAGCAAGGGGCTAGTAACCCCTTCTCCTGTATATATTACTAAATGTGAAAGGAGAAACTTTTGTTTTTCCTTTTGGGCCACCCCGCCTCGGTGGGATACAGCCGATGTGTTGAAAGAAAGAAAGATATATATATATATATATATATATATATATATATATATATATATATATATATATATATATATATATATATATTTTTTCAACAAGTCGGTCGTCTCCCACCGAGGTAGGGTGACCCAAAAAAAAAGAAAGAAAATCCCCAAAAAGAAAATACTTTCATCATCATTCAACACTTTCACCACACTCACACATTATCACTGCTTTTGCAGAGGTGCTCAGAATACAACAGTTTAGAAGCATATACGTATAGAGATACACAACATATCCCTCCAAACTGCCAATATCCCAAACCCCTCCTTTAAAGTGCAGGCATTGTACTTCCCATTTCCAGGACTCAAGTCCGACTATATGAAAATAACCGGTTTCCCTGAATCCCTTCACTAAATATTACCCTGCTCACACTCCAACAGATCGTCAGGTCCCAAGTATCATTCGTCTCCATTCACTCCTATCTAACACGCTCATGCACGCTTGCTGGAAGTCCAAGCCCGTCACCCACAAAACCTCCTTTACCCCCTCTTTCCAACCCTTTCGAGGACGACCCCTACCCCTCTTTCCTTCCCCTATAGATTTATATGCTTTCCATGTCATTCTACTTTGATCCATTCTCTCTAAATGACCAAACCACCTCAACAACCCCTCTTCTGCCCTCTGACTAATGCTTTTATTAACTCCACACCTTCTCCTAATTTCCACACTCCGAATTTTCTGCATAATATTTACACCACACATTGCCCTTAGACAGGACATCTCCACTGCCTCCAACCGTCTCCTCGCTGCTGCATTTACCACCCAAGCTTCACATCCATATAAGAGTGTTGGTACTACTATACTTTCATACATTCCCTTCTTTGCCTCCATAGATAGCGTTTTTTGACTCCACATATACCTCAACGCACCACTCACCTTTTTTCCCTCATCAATTCTATGATTAACCTCATCCTTCATAAATCCATCCGCCAACACATCAACTCCCAAGTATCTGAAAACATTCACTTCTTCCATACTCCTCCTCCCCAATTTGATATCCAATTTTTCTTTATCTAAATCATTTGATACCCTCATCACCTTACTCTTTTCTATGTTCACTTTCAACTTTCTACCTTTACACACATTCTCAAACTCATCCACTAACCTTTGCAATTTTTCTTTAGAATCTCCCATAAGCACAGTATCATCAGCAAAAAGTAACTGTGTCAATTCCCATTTTGAATTTGATTCCCCATAATTTAATCCCACCCCTCTCCCGAACACCCTAGCATTTACTTCTTTT
The DNA here is from genome assembly GCF_038502225.1 of Cherax quadricarinatus. Lineage (NCBI taxonomy): Eukaryota > Metazoa > Arthropoda > Malacostraca > Decapoda > Parastacidae > Cherax > Cherax quadricarinatus. The sequence goes on from NC_091365.1 coordinate 9,604,555, forward strand.
ACAACCCTATCTATAAATATATTAAACAACCATGGTGACATTACACATCCCTGTCTAAGACCTACTTTTACCAGGAAGTATTCTCCCTCTCTTCTACACACCCTAACCTGAGCCTCACTATCCTCATAGAAGCTCTTTACAGCATTTAGTAACTTACCACCTATTCCATATACTTGCAACATCTGCCACATTGCTCCTCTATCCACTCTATCATATGCCTTTTCTAAATCCATAAATGCAATAAAAACTTCCCTACCTTTATCTAAATACTGTTCACATATATGCTTCAATGTAAACACTTGATCTACACATCCCCTACCCACTCTGAAGCCTCCTTGCTCGTCCGCAATTCTACATTCTGTCTTACCTCTAATTCTTTCAATTATAACCCTACCGTATACTTTTCCTGGTATACTCAGTAAACTTATTCCTCTATAATTTTTACAATCTCTTTTGTCCCCTTTCCCTTTATATAAAGGGACTATACATGCTCTCCGCCAATCCCTAGGTACCTTCCCCTCTTTCATACATTTATTAAACAAAAGTACCAACCACTCCAACACTATATCCCCCCCTGCTTTTAACATTTCTGTCAAGATCCCATCAGTTCCAGCTGCTTTACCCCCTTTCATTCTACGTAATGCCTCACGTACCTCCACCACACTTACATTCTGCTCTTCTTCACTCCTAAAAGATGGTATACCTCCCTGGCCAGTGCATGAAATTACCGCCTCCCATTCTTCCTTAACATTTAAAAGTTCCTCAAAATATTCTCGCCATCTACCTAATACCTCCCTCTCCCCATCTATTAACTCCCCTACTCTGTTTTTAACTGACAAATCAATACTTTCCCTAGGCTTTCTTAACTTGTTTAACTCACTCCAAAATTTTTTCTTATTTTCATTAAAATTTCTTGACAGTGCCTCTCCCACTCTTTCATCTGCTCTCCTTTTGCACTCTCTCACCACTCTCTTCACCTTTCTTTTACTCTCCATATACTCTGCTCTTCTTATAACATTTCTGCTTTGTAAAAACCTCTCGTAAGCTACCTTTTTCTCTTTTATCACACCCTTTACTTCATCATTCCACCAATCACTCCTCTTTCCTCCTGCCCCCACCCTCCTATAACCACAAACTTCTGCCCCACATTCCAATACTGCATTTTTAAAACTATTCCAACCCTCTTCAACCCCCCCCACTACTCATCTTTGCACTAGCCCACCTTTCTGCCAATAGTCGCTTATATCTCGCCCGAACTTCCTCCTCCCTTAGTTTATACACTTTCACCTCCCTCTTACTTGTTGTTGCCACTTTCCTCTTTTCCCATCTACCTCTTACTCTAACTGTAGCTACAACTAAATAATGATCCGATATATCAGTTGCCCCTCTATAAACATGTACATCCTGGAGCCTGCCCATCAACCTTTTATCCACCAATACATAATCTAACAAACTACTTTCATTACGTGCTACATCATACCTTGTATATTTATTTATCCTCTTTTTCATAAAATATGTATTACTTATTACCAAATTTCTTTCTACACATAGCTCAATTAAAGGCTCCCCATTTACATTTATCCCTGGCACCCCAAATTTACCTACTACTCCCTCCATAACATTTTTACCCACTTTAGCATTGAAATCCCCATATATATATATATATATATATATATATATATATATATATATATATATATATATATATATATATATATATATATATATATAAATATATTTATATATTTATATATTATATATATATATATATATATATATATATATATATATATATATATATATATATATATATATATATAAATATATAAATATATTTTTTTTTTTTTTTTTTCAACAAGTGGGCCGTCTCCAACCGAGGCAGGGTGACCCAAAAAAGAAAGAAAATCCCCAAAAAGAAAATACTTTCATCATCATTCAACACTTTCACCACACTCGCACATTATCACTGTTTTTGCAGAGGTGCTCAGAATACAACAGTCTAGAAGCATACACATATAAAGATACACAACAATATATATATATATATATATATATATATACAGTGGACCCCCGGTTAACGACATTTTTTCACTCCAGAAGTATGTTCAGGTGCCAGTACTGACCGAATTTGTTCCCATAAGGAATATTGTGAAGTACATTAGTCCATTTCAGACACCCAAACATACATGTACAAACGCACTTACATAAATACACTTACATAATTGGTCGCATTGGGAGGTGATCGTTATGCGGGGGTCCACTGTATATATTATTGTTATTATTATTTTTTTTTATTATCAAACTGGCCGATTCCCACCAAGGCAGGGTGGCCCGAAAAAGGAAAACTTCCACCATCATTCACTCCATCACTGTCTTGCCAGAAGGGTGCTTTACACTACAGTTTTTAAACTGCAACATTAACACCCCTCCTTCAGAGTGCAGGCACTGTACTTCCCATCTCCAGGACTCAAGTCCGGCCTGCCGGTTTCCCTGAACCCCTTCATAAATGTTACTTTGCTCACACTCCAACAACACGTCAAGTATTAAAACCCATTTGTCTCCATTCACTCCTATCAAACACACTCACGCATGCCTGCTGGAAGTCCAAGCCCCTCGCACACAAAACCTCCTTTACCCCCTCCCTCCAACCTTTCCTAGGCCGACCCCTACCCCGCCTTCCTTCCACTACAGATTTATACACTCTCGAAGCCATTCTGTTTTGTTCCATTCTCTCTACATGTCCGAACCACCTCAACAACCCTTCCTCAGCCCTCTGGACAACAGTTTTGGTAATCCCGCACCTCCTCCTAACTTCCAAACTATGAATTCTCTGCATTATATTCACACCACACATTGCCCTCAGACGTGACATCTCCACTGCCTCCAGCCTTCTCCTCGCTGCAACATTCATCACCCATGCTTCACACCCATATAAGAGCATTGGTAAAACTATACTCTCATACATTCCCCTCTTTGCCTCTAAGGACAAAGTTCTTTGTCTCCACAGACTCCTAAGTGCACCACTCACCCTTTTCCCCTCATCAATTCTATGATTCACCTCATCTTTCATAGACCCATCCGCTGACACGTCCACTCCCAAATATCTGAATACATTCACCTCCTCCATACTCTCTCCCTCTAATCTGATATCCAATCTTTCATCACCTAATCTTTTTGTTATCCACATAACCTTACTCTTTCCTGTATTCACTTTTAATTTTCTTCTTTTGCATACCCTACCAAATTCATCCACCAATCTCTGCAACTTCTCTTCAGAATCTCCCAAGAGCACAGTGTCATCAGCAAAGAGCAACTGTGACAACTCCCACTTTATGTGTGATTCTTTATCTTTTAACTCCATGGCTCTTGCCAAGACCCTCGCATTTACTTCTCTTACAACCCCATCTATAAATATATTAAACAACCATGGTGACATCACACATCCTTGTCTAAGGCCTACTTTTACTGGGAAATAATTTCCCTCTTTCCTACATACTCTAACTTGAGCCTCACTATCCTCGTAAAAACTCTTCACTGCTTTCAGTAACCTACCTTCTACACCATACACCTGCAACATCTGCCACATTGCCCCCCTATCCACCCTGTCATACGCCTTTTCCAAATCCATAAATGCCACAAAGACCTCTTTAGCCTTATCTAAATACTGTTCACTTATGTGTTTCACTGTAAACACCTGGTCCACACACATCCCTACCTTTCCTAAAGCCTCCTTGTTCATCTGCTATCCTATTCTCCATCTTACTCTTAATTCTTTCAATAATAACTCTACCATACACTTTACCAGGTATACTCAACAAACTTATCCCCCTATAATTTTTGCACTCTCTTTTATCCCCTTTGCCTTTATACAAAGGAACTATGCATGCTCTCTGCCAATCCCTAGGTACCTTACCCTCTTCCATACATTTATTAAATAATTGCACCAACCACTCCAAAACTATATCCCCACCTGCTTTAAACATTTCTATCTTTATCCCATCAATCCCGGCTGCCTTACCCCCTTTCATTTTACCTACTGCCTCACGAACTTCCCCCACACTCACAACTGGCTCTTCCTCACTCCTACAAGATGTTATTCCTCATTGCCCTATACACGAAATCACAGCTTCCCTATCTTCATCAACATTTATCAATTCCTCAAAATATTCCCTCCATCTTCCCAATACCTCTAACTCTCCATTTAACAACTCTCCTCTCCTATTTTTAATTGTCAAATCCATTTGTTCTCTAGGCTTCCTTAACTTGTTAATCTCACTCCAAAACTTTTTCTTATTTTCAACAAAATTTGTTGATAACATCTCACCTACTCTCTCATTTGCTCTTTTTTTACATTGCTTCACCACTCTCTTAACCCTTTCAGGGTCCGTCCCGTAGATCTACGGCTTTACGTTCAGGGTCCAAACCGTAGATCTACGCCATGAGCTCAGCTCACTCTGATAAACTGTGAGTGGTACATTTGGGCCTAGATATGAGAGAATACATCTATGTGGTATGTGTGCACCACATAAAACAGATCCTGCAGCACACTGTGTATAATGAGAGAAAAAAACTTAAATCATGATTTTTCGATTAAAACAGCAACTTTGCAGTGTTTTTTCGTATGTTTTTAATAGTTGTATTTGCGATTTCTTGGTCTCATTTGATAGAATGGAAGACATATTACAGAAATAGAGATGATTTTGATTGGTTTTAGCACTGGAAATGGCTTGAAACTGAGCTCAAAGTAGCGGAAATGTTAAATTTTTGCCGATATTCAAGAGTAAACAAACGACCTCACACGTCTAATACACAACAGCTGGTGGGTCTAATATACATTCACAAATATGGTGATGATATTTATACAATTATTACAGTATTGCATAACAGTAAATCTTCTATTTTTTGGTGTGAATAAAAATTCATTATGTGAATAAAAAATCAAAATGGAATTTATTTGTAAAGCCTCAAAACATAACTAATGAACAGAGGAAACGTTAGTTTAGTGCCAGGAATGCCTACATTGTTTATTCTGGACCCTATTTTGAAATTGGAATATTTTGAACTTTGTGTTAAATTGGCCAAATTAACAATTTCCGATCACTTTATTTTGTAGTTGAAACAGTTGACTTGGCGATTTCTTGTGCTCAATCGATAGAATAGAAGTAATACTAGTGAAATAGCTAAGAATTTGGTTGATTGGAATAATGTAATTGGCCTAAAATGGGAGTCAAAGTCGGCAAAATCGCCGATTCGTAAATGTCGCTGACACATCAAAATTCGCGAGAGCATAATTTCGTCAATTTTCCACCAAATTTCGTACTTTTTGTTTTATTACCTTCACAAAAAGATTCTCTACGATTTCATAAGAAAAAATAACAAATTTTTTTTTTTTGAAAATTCTTGGACACTGGTGCGTGACTCCAGATTTGGGCCTTGGACCCTGAAAGGGTTAACCTCTCTCTTTTTCTCCATATACTCTTCCCTCCTTGCATCACTTCTACTTTGTAAAAACTTCTCATATGCTAACTTTTTCTCCCTTACTACTCTCTTTACATCATCATTCCACCAATCGCTCCTCTTCCCTCCCCCACCCACTTTTCTGTAACCACAAACTTCTGCTGAACACTCTAACACTACATTTTTAAACCTACCCCATACCTCTTCGACCCCATTGCCTATGCTCTCATTAGCCCATCTATCCTCCAATAGCTGTTTATATCTTACCCTAACTGCCTCCTCTTTTAGTTTATAAACCTTCACCTCTCTCTTCTCTGATGCTTCTATTCTCCTTGTATCCCATCTACCTTTTACTCTCAGTGTAGCTACAACTAGAAAGTGATCTGATATATCTGTGGCCCCTCTATAAACATGTACATCCTGAAGTCTACTCAACAGTCTTTTATCTACCAATACATAATCCAACAAACTACTGTCATTTCGCCCTACATCATATCTTGTATACTTATTTATCCTCTTTTTCTTAAAATATGTATTACCTATAACTAAACCCCTTTCTATACAAAGTTCAATCAAAGGGCTCCCATTATCATTTACACCTGGCACCCCAAACTTACCTACCACACCCTCTCTAAAAGTTTCTCCTACTTTAGCATTCAGGTCCCCTACCACAATTACTCTCTCACTTGGTTCAAAGGCTCCTATACATTCACTTAACATCTCCCAAAATCTCTCTCTCTCCTCTACATTCCTCTCTTCTCCAGGTGCATACACGCTTATTATGACCCACTTTTCGCATCCAACCTTCACTTTAATCCACATAATTCTTGAATTTACACATTCATATTCTCTTTTCTCCTTCCATAACTGATCCTTCAACATTACTGCTACCCCTTCCTTTGCTCTAACTCTCTCATATACTCCAGATTTAATCCCATTTATTTCCCCCCACCGTAACTCCCCCACCGTAACTCCCCTACCCCCTTCAGCTTTGTTTCGCTTAGGGCCAGGACATCCAACTTCTTTTCATTCATAACATCAGCAATCATCTGTTTCTTGTCATCCGCACTACATCCACGCACATTCAAGCATCCCAGTTTTATAAAGTTTTTCTTCTTCTCTTTTTTTAGTAAATGTCTACAGGAGAAGGGGTTACTAGCCCATTGCTCCCGGCATTTTAGTCGCCTCATACGACACGCATGGCTTACGGAGGAAAGATTCTTTTCCACTTCCTCATGGACAATAGAAGAAATAAAGAAGAACAAGAGCTATTTAGAAAAAGGAGAAAAACCTAGATGTATGTATATATATATATGCATGTGCGTGTCTGTGAAGTGTGACCAAAGTGTAAGTAGGAGTATCAAGATATCCCTGTTATCTAGCGTGTTTATGAGACAGAAAAAGAAACCAGCAATCCTACCATCATGCAAAACAGTTACAGGTTTCTGTTTCACAGTCATCTGGCAGGAAGGTAGTACTTCCCTGGGTGGTTGCTGTCTACCAACCTACTATATATACATGTATATATATATATATATTCTAGGTAGTAGGTTGGTAGACAGGAACCACCCAGGGAGGTACTACCGTCCTGCCAAGTGAGTGTAAAACGAAAGCCTGTGACTGTTTTACATGATGGTAGGATTGCTAGTGTCCTTTTTCTCTGTCTCATAAACATGCAACATTTCAGGTACGTCTTACTACTTCTACTTGCACTTAGGTCACACTACACATACATGTACAAGCATATATATACACACACCCCTCTGGGTTTTCTGCTATTTTCTTTCTAGTTCTTGCTCTTGTTTATTTCCTCTTACCTCCATTGGGAAGTGGAACAGGATTCTTCCTCCGTAAGCCATGCGTGTTGTAAGAGGCGACTAAAATGCCGGGAGCAAGGGGCTAGTAACCCCTTCTCCTGTATAAATTACTGAATTTAAAAAGAGAAACTTTTGTTTTTCTTTTTGGGCCACCCTGCCTCAGTGGGATACGGCCGGTTTGTTGAAAGAAGAAGAATCTTTATTTCTACAAATACATGCATAAGGTATACAGGCCTAGCTGACATCAATAACACACTACTATATAGAAAGCCCCTTATTATGCAGAACATTTCGGGCTAATTAGGTCAGTTTTGTCCCCAGGATGCTACCCACACCAGTTGACTAACATTCAGGTACCTATTTTATTGATAGATGAACAGGTGCCTTAAGGAAACATGTCCTAATGTTTTAACCCATACCGGGGATCAACCCCCAAACCTCAGTGTGTGAGCTGAGTGCACTAGCATCAAGTTACAGGACACCAGCATCACATTCATACAGTATATCTTTCAGCTGCAAAGGTACCTGAAATATATCTACCTATTGTACATCACCTTACCTTTTGCTTATTCACTATTAACTTACCCGTTTCATTATTATAGCATGTGAAATGAAGTGCACCGGAGAAAAGCTCCAAACCAATGATGGCATAGATGATGATGACAAACATAACAAGAAGAGCAATGTTGAGCAGTGGGACCATAGCCTTCAGAATAGAGTTTAACACCACCTGCAGACCTGTAACAAGGCAAGAGCTATGATAATGGTTTGCATCATAATGATGGTTTCAATAGGGTTAATGGCAACAGCAATGATATTAAAGTTGAAACTGAAAATCAGTTTTAATGAGTAACACAATTAACAAGGTATGTTTACATATGTTCTCCATGGGGAAATGGAACAGAATTCTTCCTCCGTAAGCCATGCGTGTTGTAAGAGGCGACTAAAATGCCGGGAGCAAGGGGCTAGTAACCCAATTTCCTGTATACATTACTAGAGTTAAAAAGAGAAACTTTTCTTTTTCTTTTTGGAACACCCTGCCTCAGTGGGATATGGCCAGTTTGTTGAAAGAAAAAAAGTTTACATACGTATAAAGAGACTGTATTAGTTCCTAAGTGATATAAAATTACTTATAAAAATTCATCTCTGATAGTTTTACACACCTGAGACAAAAAGAAAAAATATAAGATTACCTAGTGTTTTGTGTCTGATATTCCATATGATACTTAAGTGTCATACTGATGGCATCAGTGACCTGATAAAGTGGAACCTCGGTTTTCGCAATTAATTCATTCCAGAAAGTCCGACGAAAACCGAATTCGATGAAAACTGAAGCAATATTTCCTATAAGAAATAATGTAAGTCCAATTAATCCGTTCCATACACCCAAAAGTGGGGTTTTCGCAATTAATTCATTCCAGAAAGTCCGACGAAAACCGAATTCGATGAAAACTGAAGCAATATTTCCTATAAGAAATAATGTAAGTCCAATTAATCCGTTCCATACACCCAAAAGTATTAACAAAAAATATATTTTATAGAGAATAACTATAGTTTTCAAGGGGCTAGTAACCCCTTCTCCTGTATATATTACTAAATGTAAAAGGAGAAACTTTCGTTTTTCCTTTTGAGCCACCACGCCTCGGTGGGATACGGCCGGTGTGTTGAAAGAAGAACTATAGTTTTACATACAGAAAACAATGAGAAATAAATATAAAGGAATAATGAAATGGATAAATGAACATTTAACATCACTTTTACCTTTACTGAAGACTCTTGTTGGCGTATGGAAGACGGTGAAGAGGGGAGAGGGAATCTCTACCACCATCACTACCACCCTCTACCACCATCACAACCACTACTACCCTCTACCACCATCACTACCACCCTCTACCACCATCACCACCATCACTACCACCATCACCACCACCCTCTACTAACTATAAACAGCCAGACTGACTCTGAACACATGAGATGCTTTGTGTGGGCGTGGGCAGACACGTTCAGTATGGCGGACCACTGTCAACTCGACGAAAACTGAGGTGATGAATGAAAATATTTTTTTTTTTTATTATCACACCGGCCGATTCCCACCAAGGCAGGGTGGCCCGAAAAAGAAAAACTTTCACCATCATTCACTCCATCACTGTCTTGCCAGAAGGGTGCTTTACACTACAGTTTTTAAACTGCAACATTAACACCCCTCCTTCAGAGTGCAGGCACTGTACTTCCCATCTCCAGGACTCAAGTCCGGCCTGCCGGTTTCCCTGAATCCCTTCATAAATGTTACTTTGCTCACACTCCAACAGCACGTCAAGTATTAAAAACCATTTGTCTCCATTCACTCCTATCAAACACGCTCACGCATGCCTGCTGGAAGTCCAAGCCCCTCGCACACAAAACCTCCTTTACCCCCTCCCTCCAACCCTTCCTAGGCCGACCCCTACCCCGCCTTCCTTCCACTACAGACTGATACACTCTTGAAGTCATTCTGTTTCGCTCCATTCTCTCTACATGTCCGAACCACCTCAACAACCCTTCCTCAGCCCTCTGGACAACAGTTTTGGTAATCCCGCACCTCCTCCTAACTTCCAAACTACGAATTCTCTGCATTATATTCACACCACACATTGCCCTCAGACATGACATCTCCACTGCCTCCAGCCTTCTCCTCGCTGCAACATTCATCACCCACGCTTCACACCCATATAAGAGCGTTGGTAAAACTATACTCTCATACATTCCCCTCTTTGCCTCCAAGGACAAAGTTCTTTGTCTCCACAGACTCCTAAGTGCACCACTCACTCTTTTTCCCTCATCAATTCTATGATTCACCTCATCTTTCATAGACCCATCTGCTGACACGTCCACTCCCAAATATCTGAATACGTTCACCTCCTCCATACTCTCTCCCTCCAATCTGATATTCAATCTTTCATCACCTGATCTTTTTGTTATCCTCATAACCTTACTCTTTCCTGTATTCACCTTTAATTTTCTTCTTTTGCACACCCTACCAAATTCATCCACCAATCTCTGCAACTTCTCTTCAGAATCTCCCAAGAGCACAGTGTCATCAGCAAAGAGCAGCTGTGACAACTCCCACTTTGTGTGTGATTCTTTATCTTTTAACTCCACGCCTCTTGCCAAGACCCTCGCATTTACTTCTCTTACAACCCCATCTATAAATATATTAAACAACCACGGTGACATCACACATCCTTGTCTAAGGCCTACTTTTACTGGGAAAAAATTTCCCTCTTTCCTACATACTCTAACTTGAGCCTCACTATCCTCGTAAAAACTCTTCACTGCTTTCAGTAACCTACCTCCTACACCATACACTTGCAACATCTGCCACATTGCCCCCCTATCCACCCTGTCATACGCCTTTTCCAAATCCATAAATGCCACAAAGACCTCTTTAGCCTTATCTAAATACTGTTCACTTATATGTTTCACTGTAAACACCTGGTCCACACACCCCCTACCTTTCCTAAAGCCTCCTTGTTCATCTGCTATCCTATTCTCCGTCTTACTCTTAATTCTTTCAATTATAACTCTACCATACACTTTACCAGGTACACTCAACAGACTTATCCCCCTATAATTTTTGCACTCTCTTTTATCCCCTTTGCCTTTATACAAAGGAACTATGCATGCTCTCTGCCAATCCCTAGGTACCTTACCTTCTTCCATACATTTATTAAATAATTGCACCAACCACTCCAAAACTATATCCCCACCTGCTTTTAACATTTCTATCTTTATCCCATCAATCCCGGCTGCCTTACCCCCTTTCATTTTACCTACTGCCTCACGAACTTCCCCCACACTCACAACTGGCTCTTCCTCACTCCTACAAGATGTTATTCCTCCTTGCCCTATACACGAAATCACAGCTTCCCTATCTTCATCAACATTTAACAATTCCTCAAAATATTCCTTCCATCTTCCCAATACCTCTAACTCTCCATTTAATAACTCTCCTCTCCTATTTTTAACTGACAAATCCATTTGTTCTCTAGGCTTTCTTAACTTGTTAATCTCACTCCAAAACTTTTTCTTATTTTCAACAAAATTTGTTGATAACATCTCACCCACTCTCTCATTTGCTCTCTTTTTACATTGCTTCACCACTCTCTTAACTTCTCTCTTTTTCTCCATATACTCTTCCCTCCTTGCATCACTTCTACTTTGTAAAAACTTCTCATATGCTAACTTTTTCTCCCTTACTACTCTCTTTACATCATCATTCCACCAATCGCTCCTCTTCCCTCCTGCACCCACTTTCCTGTAACCACAAACTTCTGCTGAACACTCTAACACTACATTTTTAAACCTACCCCATACCTCTTCGACCCCATTGCCTATGCTCTCATTAGCCCATCTATCCTCCAATAGCTGTTTATATCTTACCCTAACTGCCTCCTCTTTTAGTTTATAAACCTTCACCTCTCTCTTCCCTGATGCTTCTATTCTCCTTGTATCCCATCTACCTTTTACTCTCAGTGTAGCTACAACTAGAAAGTGATCTGATATATCTGTGGCCCCTCTATAAACATGTACATCCTGAAGTCTACTCAACAGTCTTTTATCTACCAATACATAATCCAACAAACTACTGTCATTTCGCCCTACATCATATCGTGTATACTTATTTATCCTCTTTTTCTTAAAATATGTATTACCTATAACTAAACCCCTTTCTATACAAAGTTCAATCAAAACTGGGACAAAATTTTGACAAAAAAAAATTGTCAAAATCCAAATTCAACAAAAACTAGGGCAAACAAAAACCAAGGTTCCACTGTACTTCCTGGAAATTTTTCACAGAACACACTAGCAATACACTTGAAACAAATGCTTCATTGATATCCTTCATACAAATAAAAGGTCCAAAAGTGGGGAACAATTTGCTAGATGAATTGAGAATTTGTAACTTTCTGAATGAATTCAAAGAAAACTTGAAAAAAAGTGTGCTTAATGTATTTCTCGGAAAATTTTTTGAATGTAACCCCTTAAACTGCCAGTATACTTTTACATCCAAGATAAAAATTATACTATGCTCCTGCTTTTATTAATTATCCTTCTTCTTTCAACAAACTGGCAGTATCCCACCCAAACAGGGTGATCCAAAAAGAAAAACAAAACTTTCTCTTTTTAACTTTAAAAAGAGAAGGGGTTACTAGCCCCTTTCTCCCAGCATTTTAATTGCCTCTTATACAATACAATTTTCATTTCTTTGCAAGTTTCCATCGAGATTCTGTAGTTACAATAATGATTTGCAATGCAAAGAGAGCCACTATCATGCCACGGCATTATGGGCAGACTAAATTAATGGCTTACAGATTACTTAATACTACTAGAGAAACTGATCACCGTTTAAGTCGTACATCTGTTTTTATTTAAAGCAGACAGTAAGTTAACTTTAGTTACAATCTGGAGATATTACATTAGGACAATTTGAAAGTATTCTGAAGGTTATGTATATCAAGAGTAAATCTTTCAACACTTTCAACACACCGGCCGTATCCCACAGAGGCAGGGTGGCCCAAAAGGAAACACGAAAGTTTCTCCTTTTACATTTAGTAATATATATAGGAGAAGGGGTTACTAGCCCCTTGCTCCTGGCATTTTAGTCACCTCTTACAACACACATAGCTTACGGAGGAAGAATTCTGTTCCACTTCCCCATGGAGATGAGAGGAAATAAACAAGAACAAGAACTAGTAAGAAAATAGAAGAAAACCCAGAGGGGTGTGTATATATATGCTTGTACATGCATGTGTAGTGTGACCAAAGAGTAAGCAGAAGTAGCAAGACATACCTGAAATCTTGCATGTTTATGAAACAGAAAAAAGATAACAATCCTACAATTGTGTAAAACAACTACAGGTTTCCATTTTACACTCACTTGGTAGGACAGTAGTACCTCCCTGGGCAGCTGCTGTCTATCAACCTACTACAGGTGCACATCCTTTTATCCGAAACCCTTGGGGCCTGTATTGTTTTGAATTTCAGACTTTTTCGAATTTCAGAAGGATTCTCAACGCTGCCATGTGGCGGCGTGACCCAGCATGGAGATGACTGATGCTCTACACTCCACAAAAAAAAAAAAAAACTTCGGTTTTCGGAACTTTTCAATTTCAGAATTTTGGACAGAGATTTGGACCTGTACATAGGTTTTATTAATAGGTTTTATTGATGGGGAGTAACGCTGCAGATGTTGCAAGCACATAGGTAGTAAGTTACTAAATGCTGTAAAGAGTTTTTATGAGGAAAGCGAGGCTCAGGTTAGGGTGTGAAGGAGACAGGGAGATTACTTCCCAGTAAAAGAAAGTCTAAGACAGGGATGTGTAATGTCACCATGGTTGTTTAATATATTAATAGATGGGGTTGTAAAAGAAGTAAATGCTAGGGTGTTGGGGAGAGGAGTGGGATTAAATTAAGGGTAATCAAGTACAAAATGGAAATTTGACACAGTTACTTTTTGCTGATGATACTGTGCTTATGGGAGATTCTAAAGAAAAGTTACATAGTAGGCGAGTTTGGGAGGGTGTGTAAAAGTAGAAAGTTTTTCAACATAGATAAGAGCAAGGTGATGAGGGTATCAAATGATTTAGATAAAGAAAAATTGGATATCACATTGGAGAGAGGGAGTATGGAAGAAGTGAATGTTTTCAGACATTTGGGATTGACTTGTCAGCAGATGGGTTTATGAAGGATGAGGTTAACCATAGAATTGATGAAGCAAAAAAGGTGAGTGGTGTGTTGAGGTATATGTGGAGACAAAAAGACATTATCTATGGAGGCAAAGAAGGTAATGTATGAAAGTATAGTGGTACCAACACACTTACATGGGTGTGACACATGGGTTGTAAATGCTACAGCGAGGTGGCAGCTGGAGATGTTCTCTCTAAGGGCAATGTGTGGTGCAAATATGATGCAGAGAATTTGGAGTGTGAAAATTAGGTGGTGTGTAGTTACTAAAAGCATTAGTCAGAGGGCTGAAGATGGGTTGTTGAGGTGGTTTGATCATTTAGAGAGAATGGATCAAAGCAGAATGACTTTGAGAGCATATAAATCTGTAGGGGAAGGAAGGCGGGGTAGGGGCCATCCTCAAAAAGGTTGAAGGGAGGGGGGTAAAGGTTGTTTAGTGGGCGAGGGACTTGCACTTCTAGCAAGCGCGTGCGAGCGTGTTAGATGGGAGTAAATGGAGATGAATGGTTTTTGGTCCCTGATAAGCTGTTGGAGTGTGAGCAGGGTGATATTTGGTGAAGGGATTCAGGGAAAGTGGTTATTATAGATTTAGCCAGACCTGAGTCCTGGAAATGGGAAGTACAATGCCTGCACTTTAAAGGAGGGGTCTGGTATATTGACAGTTTGATGGGACTTCTAAACTGTCGTATCTCAGTGCCTCTGCAAAGACAGTGATTATGTATGAGTGTGGTGAAAGTTTTGAATGATGATGAAAGTATTTTCTTTTTGGGTATTTTCTTTTTTTTTGGATCACCCTGCCTCGGTGGGAGATGGCCGACTTGTTGAGGAGAAAAAAAAAATACATCTTTATTTGCTTGTAATTTCCTTAGATTAAGTTTCATTTTAACACATGCTCAAAATCATAATTATCAAACAAATGAGCTCCTTCAGGCACTTCATTAAATGCTCAATTTTCACTAAAATTTGTACAGATATTACAATATGTATTTTATATTTTAATGTCCTACATTCATATAGTGACCAATATATTCTGTTTTTACAGTTAGTATTAGCCTTACTGCCCAAAATGTTATACATAACTCTGGGGTTTTCTCTGCTCTAGTGTATACATTCCAAGTATAATATAGCACTTTGAGGTATTCACAGTAGCTTAAATGTTTCATTGGCTCTATGTGGTCAGTAAACACACACTACCTTTTCCAGCTTTGACAGAACGGAGCTGTTAACACAATATTCTAAATGCGAGAGCCCAAGCGATAAGTGTCACCACTGGCATTATTGCTCTTGCTTTAAAAGTTCTCAGTACCCACCCTATAATTTTTCTGGCCTTTGTAGAATTTGCTTTACTGTGTTCTCTAAAAGACATCTTCTGACATTTTGCATAATGCTTCTTATGAATACAGTCTCTCCTCACTTAGCGACGTACTCGTTTATCGACGCCTCGGACTTACGACAGACCCTCTGGCCAGTATCATACCTAAATAATGCATATCAGAGCTGATCTCCTCTATTCTGTTTATTACAATATACAGTACACTGCTGTATAAACATTTAAAAATATACCAAAAATGTTATAAATGGTGTAAAGGTGACATTAAAACAATATCAGAGATGGCTGACACAAACTCACTACCATTATAGTATGCTCCTCACTTAACGACAAATTCGTTTAACAAACGTGGTCTTAGGAATGGAACTCCATCGTTAAGTGAGGCGAGGTTGTACTTCCGTCTCTCCATATCTGAGCAATTAGAATTTGTCACCAATGAACATCATGTTATATTCTATTGCCCACTGGAAGACTCAAAATCTGCTTGCAAATTTTCTGTGTCTTTTACGTCTGAAACTAATGATTTCTTAATGTTTCATTTGGTTATGCAAGAGTATATTTTCTTGTGTATGAATTTCATAAATATTTCTGAAAGCACGGGTAGATTTCATGTTACCCACAGCTGTCTGTCAGATGGCTCTCTCATTTTTGTGGACTCATAAACTGATGCTTCTTAGTCTGAATAGGTATGAGGTTCTGAATTCTAGTGAACTGTTCAAGAATATTGCAACAGCTGGATATAGGACTTACTTGGGACACCGGAGACAAGTCTGAGGGGACGCAGGACTCTGAAGGCTCTAAGGGCCTTCACATCAAACCCCGCCTCCCCTCCTTCCCCCTGCATCAGGAAGTCCAATGCCCCACTCACCAACCTGCCAAAAGCACGACATTTCATAACGCTGCTGATGCAAGTGTGGAAAATATTTTGTTACGTTACACAGTATTTTCAATACACTGCATAGGTACATAATATTAGTTGTAAGGAATATCAAGTTCCAATTATGTTAATATATGTATGATCCCTTATATAAGATTTATTTAAAATATGTATATGAGAGAAATTTATTTTAGACATACAGTACACTGGAATAAATTAATGTGTGGACATGGCCTACATGACAGAATTAATGAAGACTTAGGTCAAGGCTATAATTAAATAGCCAACAAAATGCATTACTGAAATTTACATCATTTAGTAAATTAATATATTTAATTATCAACAAGTCTAAGATATGAAATACATTTAAAATAACAAACTAAGTAAAATCTGAGATATTGCAGTTTTCCATTTATATGAATGACTTGAAAGAAGGGCTTAAGAATAACTTGAGCATACTGCATTTTCATAAAAAACTGCATCCCTAGGAAACGGTCTGGACAGAGTAAACAGGTGGAATGAGACATGAATAATGGGATTTACTTGGATAGATGCCATATTATAGAAATGAGTGGAATTTAAAATATTCCCACAGAATACAAACTGTTCAAAGTAAACTGAACCAAAAAAAATGCCCAGAAAGATCAATTTGTCTTTTTCCTGGAATGAAGATGTAGTGTGAAGAACATATTCTGACTGGGAGTTTTAGTTTAATATCCGTATTATGCACCCCATACCCATCCTGTGGGCGGCAGTCAAAGGATTACAGAGGTACATAATGCACCCAGGGACTGGGCCCCAAAGCTTTGATAGCTGAACAAGGGAGAAAGGTAGTGAATCATCTACACGTCTATACATGGTTACAATCATGAACAAATTATAATGTAATGAGCAATTCACACGTCTACACCTGGTCACAACTGTAATGAGTCATTGGTGCAAATATTAATTGGGTCTTGCACACACACATGCACGCATGCATGCACGCACACACAAGCACACACGAACACACACACAAGCACACTCACACATAGGATCACACACAATCAATCAAGTTTATTCTCTATAAGGATTACAATGCGGGGTTTACAGATTTTGGATATTGTGTGGCTTACATGTTTTAAAATACTAATTACAGAGGGGGCCACTAGGACACCTAGCATGGTTAGGCATTTCGGGCAGACTTAGATTAGTTTTAAACTTTAACTTATTACAGATTATGGTATTAAGGCTAAGTGACTACATTATAGTTTGTGAGTTTAGCAATGTGAATGCTTTTGTTTTGGCACAATACATAGTGTCTATATTGGAGTATCATAGGCAAACTTATGACTAGTTAGGATTCATTATTTTAAGATTAAGATTCGTATTTCTGTGTTTATAGTCAATGGGTGAGTGAGTGTAAGTGTGAACCACCAGGTGGTTTACATGTAGTTAGTTGACGGGGTGTATCAGGGAGATAAGATGTTTTCTAACTGTAGTTATCAAGAAAGCATTTTAGGTCAAGGTTAATATTGGAATTTAAGGTCCTGTAGATGTAGATTGCACAGTAGTAAGTGTGGATGTTCTGAACAGGGAGTAAGTTTAGATCTATGAAGAGTGGGGGGGGGGGGGGGGGGGGGGGTGTTGCCAGGGATGGGATTTAGTGATTATTCTTACTGCAGCTTTTTGTTGGGTTATTATTGGCTTTAGATGTGTTGCTGCAGTTGATCCCCAAGCACAAATAGCATAGGTGAGGTATGGATAAATGAGTGAATGGTATAGTGTGAGAAGGGCAGTTTGCGGCACGTAATATCATATCTTGGAGTGGATCCCCACCGTTTTGGATACTTTTTTTGTTATGTGTTGGACATGGGTGCTGAAATTTAGGTTGTTGTCGAGGTATAGACCTAGGAATTTGCCCTCATTATGTCTGGCAATTAGAGTGTTGTCGATCTTAATGTTAAGTTGGGCAACACCTGCTCTGCTACCAAACATAATATAGTAGGTTTTGTCAGTGTTAAGTGTGCTCGTGAGTGTGCACACAAGTGTGCACATTCACGAGCACACACGAGGAGCTATGTATTGACCCCTGAAAGCCAAATAGGCGAGTACACACACACACACACACAAAGCGTAAATACAAACGAGCACACACACACAAACACATGAGCACACAAATACACATCAGAAAATGCCACATTTCTTACAAGAAGTTTTAGCAGAGACATCCTTTATAATCACTATTATCAGAATATGGTATCCAAAACAACCTTAGACTGAGATATTCTTTATTTTTATTTTTACTGTTTGTTCATCTAAGCACAATGAACAAGGTAATTAACTGGAACAAGGCCCATTTGCCAAGCAGAGCAAATGCTGTCCTCCTGGAGGAAGGAACAAATTCAATGCCCACCTAAGCAAAAGCAGAGATAACCAAGCAGAGCTTGGTCTGCATTGTGTCCCTGAGCTAGCAAAGGGAATGCTGGTATGCATATACAGTGGAACCTCAGCTTAATAATTTAATCCGTTCCGTGGCCTCCTTCGTATCCTGATTTCTTCATATGCCGAGTCAATTTTCCTCATTTAAATTAACTGAAAATCTATTGATCCACTCCAGCAGAATTCTTGCTCTCACAAGACACGCAAAATACATTTCAATATGACGCTAATATCAATTCTATGGCTTATTTATCAATCACAATTCATCTCATACGACATAATAAACAATATAAATACAGTGGACCCCCGGTTAACGATATTTTTTCATTCCAGAATTATGTTCAGGTGCCAGTACTGACCGAATTTGTTCCCATAAGGAATATTGTGAAGTAGATTAGTCCATTTCAGACCCCCAAACATACACGTACAAATGCACTTTCATAAATACACTTACATAATTGGTCACATTGGGAGGTGATCGTTAAGCAGGGGTCCACTGTAACATAGAAACATGATATATACTCTAGAATGAATAAAATAAGCCATAATATGGCCAGTGATGGTGGCAGCAGCGGCAGCATCCTCCATTTACTCTCCCACTGACTATAGTATTTTCCCATGCTCTTATAAGAGAAAACAGTGTTTGTAAGGCTAACTGCACTAGTTCACAGTTTCACAAGGAAAACGCTGAAACAATGTATGTACGTAAATTATAAATCAGAAATAGAGAATGTAATAAAGTGATTATTGTCTGTATAATATAGTACAGGTCCTCCATCACAAATCCGGCATCATTGGGACCTGTAGTGTGCCGGATTACTGAGTTTGCCGGATTACTGAGTGGTTAGGTTAGAATACACTTAATAAAATTAACCAACTTGACTTGCACAAAGTTCATTGAAAATCGGCAAAAATCGAACATTTCCGCTTCTTTGAGCTCAATTTCAAGGTACTTTTCGTCATAAAAGCAATCAAAATCGTGTCTATTTCTGTAATATATCTTCCATTCTATCAAACAAGTCCAAAAAAATGAGAATACAACCATAAAAACCATACGAAAATATACTGCAAAGAGGCGGCTAATGGCTGAGAAGTGAACTCCCTTATTTATCGTCTGTCTTTTTTTATTTTTGTTGTACGTTAAGAAGCATCTTTCCATCATACATTGCCCAAGTTTCAATGAACCGAGAAAAAAAATATTTACCAAAAGTCATATATGGCAAGCCCAGGCCAGGTACTGGAAATAAGTCACTTTGTCTGACTTTTTTGGGTTATCCTAGGCTCTCTATACATACACTGCTATGTATGATAATCTATGTAACCGTATTTGTGTATATCTGAATAAACTTATTTACTTCTAGTCTGTTAACTGAGTACAAGAAACCACCCATTCACTTATTTCAACTACCCAATAAAGTGGTCAGAAATTGGCAATTTGGCCGATTTCACACAAATTTCAACAGATGCCAATTTCAAAATAGGATCCAGAATAAACAATGCAGACATTCCTGGCACTAAAATAACATTTTCTCTGTTAATTAGTCATGGCTCCAGGCCCCTCTTATATTACTCTTGCTTACCATTTGGAATTTTTATTCACACAAAAAAATAGAAGATTTACTGTTATGCAGACTACTGCATTATTGTAACAATTGTATAAATAATGTCAACCCAGACTACGTATTGGAATTTGAACTGGCAGGCGGACAGGTATTGGACGGTGACGTCATTTGTTTACTCTTGAACATCGCTACAGAATAGAACATTTTCGTTACTGTGAGTGTAATTTCAAGGTACTTTTCGTCATGAAAGCAATCAAAATCTGTAATATATCTTTTATTCTATCAAATGAGACCAAAAATGAGAATATAAACATAGAAACCATGACTCACAAAATCGTAATGACACGATTGCAAACAAACCATACCCCGGCCGGGATTGAACCCGCGGTCATAGAGTCTCAAAACTCCAGCCCGTCGCGATAGCCACGGGCTAATGGCCGAGAAGTGAACTCCACTATTTATGGTCTGATTCCTTTCATTTTTGGTGTACATTAAGAAGTATCTTTCCATCATACATTGCCGAAGTTTCAATAAGATAACCCAACAAACAACTGAGAAAATAATATAATAATAATAATAATAATAATAATATATTTACTACACGTACATGTAAATAAATAAATAAATAAATAAATAAATAAATAAAAAGTATACAGGCCTAGCTGACATCAGTGACACACTACTACATAGAAAGCCACTTGTTATGCAGAGTATTTCAAGAAAATTAGGTCAGTGTCCCAGGATAACACCCACACTAGTCAGCTAACACCCAGGTACCCATTTACTGATGGGTAAACATAGACAACAGGTGTAAAGAAACACGCCTAATGTTTCTACCCTGGCTGGGAATCGAATATTTACCAAAAATCATATATGGCTAACCCAAGCCAGGTACTAAAAATAAGCCACATTGACTTTTTTGGGTTATCCTAGGTTCTCTACACAAATGCTGCTGTGTGATAATCTACATAGAGAAAACAACTTTTTTGTTTCAGGTGTATATCACAGTTAACCCTGTGCTACACTCCATTTTCTCTAATATAATATAAGCCCCAAGACAGGGATAGGAGAATGCTATGTGTATATCACATCCTCTTCATAACTCCGTCGAACTGCTCGGCATTATGCCAAATATTATTTATTCTAGAGTATTTAACATGTTTTATGTTATTTATATTGTTTATTATGTCATACTAGATCAACTGTGATAGGCAAATAAGCTGTAGTGTAATAATAAAGCATATTCTCCTGCATCATGAGACTGAGCTCATGGCAACCGGTAGTGGCTTCAAAGCCACCTTATCTTTAATGGATAATGTAGTGTGTCGGTGATTTACATAATGAGATGCATTTTTTTTATTCATTGGAACCATGGCTAGGGCTAAAAGTAAGCAGGTTATAACAATAAATGGAGAAAAAGAAATTGGAATGACTTATGCAGCAAGTAGCGCCACCAAACAGTACCAGCAGGTTGGTGTGGCGACCCTGGAAATTTGAAATTATGCTAGCCAAAATTAGTGCTGAATAACTGATTGCCGGATTTGTGATGGCGGACCTGTACACACTTTGGCACAGATGCTGGCAGAGCTTGAGGGTGGTGGAAACTAGTTTCATGTTGTCCTTTTCCTATTAATCACTTAACTTGCTTGCTACACTTAATGCTACACTTTATTGCTGAACTTAACTGCTACGACTGTTTTTTTTATTTTTCGTTCACTTCACTTTCCACTAATTTACTTGCTACGCTCTTAATTAGTATTGTAAATATTGTAGAAGTATTATGCTGGTACTGCCTGGCCGAGTCCATAACCCCACACCCAGAGAGTTACCAATTTGTATTTTGAAGCATTTGGCACAAAAATATGAAAAAATTACAAAAAAATGTCTAAAAACGACAACAAATGTACTATTGTTATGGTATGCGTCACTATTATATTGTACAGTGAAACCTCGGGTTTTGGCCGTAATCCGTTCCAGGAGCTAGGCCTAAACGTGAAATGGCTGAAAGGCAAAGCAATATTTCCCATAAGAAATAATGTAAATAAAATTAATCTGTTCCAGACCCTCAAGAATATTCACAAAAAATACATTTTTTAAATAATAACTATAGTTTTATATACACACAACACAGATAAATACATATACATATATTATATAGATAAATTAAAATTTAAATAAACATTTAAAATAACATTTACTTACCTTTACTGAAGAGACTTGCTGGCATCTGGAAGATAGGGAGGAGGAAAGAGGGAGGACTTATTGTTTGGAAGGGGAATCCCCTTCCATAAAGACTTTAGGTAACAAGTCCTTATCTGGGGTTACTTCCCTTCTTTGTCTTTAAAGGCCACTAGGACCAGCTTGAGAGTCATTGGACCCCTGTCTCACAAAATAACTGTCAAGAGTGCTCTGTTTCTGGCATCTCTAAGATGTCCCTGAAGTGGGACAAGGTTTTGTCACTGAACATGTTGCAGATATGGCTTGTTTCAGCTTGATCAAGGTGGTCTTTCTCTACAAAAGCTTGCACCCTAGTCCACACTGCGCACACCTCTTTAACCCTTTTGGGGTTTTTGACATACTATTACGTCTTACGCGCCAGGGTTATTGATGTACTAGTACGCATAAATTCTAGCACCTTCAAATCAAGAGGGAAAAGGCTGGTAGGCCTAGATGCGAGAGAATGGGTCTGCGTAGTCAGCGTGTGCGGTAGGAAAAAAATTGGAGACCCAGTGGTGCATTGTGGGAATGCCATTTTAGTACACCTTATTCATCATGCCTCGCGGTAAGAAATGCCTCACTCCTCGGCGAATTGGGACACTTTTTGTTCCCCAGTGACAGTTCTAATACAGATGGAAGTGTCAGTGAAGATGACTTTCAAGATTTTGACAAGGTTGTGACTGAAACTAAAGACCATAATACCGGTAATAGTGAGGAAAATCCATATGATCCTCAACTTTGAACCTCTGGTGCTGGGCTGTCTTGTTCACATTCAGTTGTACCAGAACGAAAGAGGAAACTTGTATTTTCCCACATCCATGACTCAGATGTGAGCAATGGTAATGATGGTGATAGTGAATATGAACTTCAAGCTCTTGAAAACAGTTCCAGTAGCAAGAGTGAAGTGGAATATTCTCCAGTGAAGCATCAGTATATACGACGCTATATGCGCTCTGGTAGTGTGCCATATGCTATTCCAAGGGGAAGGAGTACATCTCGGAGTGCATCCCATGGCTGTACAACAGGAACGGATGGTGAAAATGAACATGATATTGTTGCAATTGGGATGAAAAATGTACATGCATCTGGTGGTGGTGGTGGTGGTGGTAGTGGGGGCACCAGCCATGAGGCACCAGCAGTGGGCCATGCTGCTACCCATACCGCTGACTCAGTTGAACTACTATGAAGGCCACCATCCCCCACCCACCCACAACATCCACAACCACAACCACCTGTCAATATCCAGTACCCACCAGCAGACTGCACCTGGGGTTGGCAGGAAGCTGACAATTTTGTTCCCGCTTCCCATCAGTCTGATGAAAGTCAAAGTGGAATACGGCCATCTTGTACACTTGGGAACAATGCCACTGAACTGGAATGTTTCGAGTTATTCCTTGACGAACCCCTGATGCTTTCTGGCTGGCTGGCTAGCTAGCTGGCTGGCTGGCTGGCTGGCTTGCTTTCTGACTTTCTGGCTGGCTGGCTGGCAGGATGAGAGCATAGGGTGATGTTCACTCAAAGATAAACAACGCAAGACTGGCTCACGATGCCTGCGTGGGCAGGCACGCAAGCACGGGCAGGCAGACAGGTCTGGTACACCAGCCAAAACCCGGGGCAATGGCCGAAACGCAGGACAAAATTTGGATGAAAAAAACGGGCGAAACCTGAAGCAGCCGATTCCCACGGCAGCCAAAACCCAGGGTTTCACTGTATTAATATTATTATTATAATTATTATTAGCAGTAGTAGTATGTACACCTACCATCCGACTTACGACCGAGTTCGGTTCCGAGAAACCGGTTGTAAGTCGAAATGGTCGTAAGTCAAACTTTACTACTGAATATCAGCAAAACATTTTTGTAATGACTATTTTATTGTTTTATTTTGGTATTTCATGTTTTACTTTACTTTTTATGTTGTTAGTACTGTATTTTATACTGTAAGGTTTAGGATAAACACTGTGTACAACACAAATAGTTGTTTATTTCCCAGAAATTTGGCATAAAAAACAGTCGTAAGTCGAGTGGTCGTAAGTCGAGCAGGTCGTAAGTCGGATGGTAGGTGTACGTATTATAATTATTATTATTAGTAGTAGTAGTAGTATGTTACGCCCCTCGTTTGTGAACCTTCTAGGTCAGGTATGATGTATATGTAACGGGCTTTTTCACTTAATATATTATTTCTAGCCTCATTAGTAGCTAAAATGAGGATAGAGTACAGTGGACCCCCGCATACCGTTGGCCTTACATAACGTTAAATCCACATACCGATACATTTTATCGCTAACATTTTGCCTCGCATACTGCTAAAAAACCCGCTCAACGCTATTCGTCCGAGGCGCGTCTATGTGAGGCCTGAGCCAGCCTCACATGTTCCGCCGGTGGCATTGTTTACAAGCCAGCCTCCGCGGTAACATCCAAGCATACAATCGTAACATTTCGTATTATTACAGTGTTTTTGGTGACTTTATCTGCAAAATAAGTGACCATGGGCCCAAGAAAGCTTCTAGTGCCAACCCTGTGGTAAAAAGGGTGAGAAATATTATCGAAATACTGTGGTACCATGGTCAACTGCTGATGCTGCTGCTGCTGTAGCACTGTCAGCTGCTGCTGCTGCTGTAGCACCATCAGCTGCTGCTGCTGCTGCTGCTGCTGTTGTAGTACCGTCTGCTGCTGCTGCTGTAGTACTGTCTGCTGCTGCTGTAGCATCGTCTGATGCTGCTGTAGCATCGTCTGCTGCTGCTGTAGCATCGTCTGCTGCTGCTGTAGCATCGTCTGCTGCTGCTGTAGCATCGTCTGCTGCTGCTGTAGCACTGTCAGCTGCTGCTGCTGCTGTAGCACTGTCAGCTGCTGCTGCTGCTGCTGCTGCACTGTCAGCTGCTGCTGCTGCTGCTGCACTGTCAGCTGCTGCTGCTGCTGTAGCACCGTCAGCTGCTGCTGCTGTAGCACCGTCAGCTGCTGCTGCTGCTGTAGCACCGTCAGCTCCTGCTGCTGTTGTAGTACCGTCTGCTGCTGCTGTAGCATTGTCTGCTGCTGCTGTAGCACTGTCAGCTGCTGCTGCTGCTGCTGTAGCACTGTCAGCTGCTGGTGCTGCTGTAGCACTGTCAGCTGCTGCTGCTGCTGTACCACCGTCAGCTGCTGCTGCTGTAGTACCGTCTGCTGCTGCTGCTGCTGCTGTAGTACCGTCTGCTGCTGCTGCTGCTGTAGCACCGTCTGCTGCTGCTGCTGCTGCTGTAGTACCATCTGCTGCTGCTGCTGTAGTACCATCTGCTGCTGCTGCTGCTGCTGCTGTAGTACCGTCTGCTGCTGCTGTAGCATCGTCTGCTGCTGCTGTAGCACTGTCAGCTGCTGCTGCTGTAGCACTGTCAGCTGCTGCTGCTGCTGCTGCTGTAGCACTGTCAGCTGCTGCTGCTGCTGCTGCTGTAGCACTGTCAGCTGCTGCTGCTGCTGCTGCTGCTGTAGCACTGTCAGCTGCTGCTGCTGCTGCTGCTGTAGCACCGTTGTTGGTGTGGCTTATTGAGAATACCAAGAAACAATTAACCCCAGAGGGTTAGCCACCCAGGATAACCCAAAAAAGTGTGTCATCGAAGACTGTCTAACTTATTTCCATTGGGGTCCTTAATCTTGTCTCCCAGGATGCAACCCACACCAGTCGAATAACACCCAGGTGAACAGGGAAAAACGCCTGGAACTAGTGCTCATATTGGTGAATTTAAAGCCAGCAAAGGTTGGTTTGAGAGATTTAAGAATCGCTGTTGCTGGATCAGTCAGCTGTTGCTGGATCAGTCAGCTGTTGCTGGACCAGTCAGCTGTTGCTGGATCAGTCAGCTGTTGCTGGACCAGTCAGCTGTTGCTGGATCAGTCAGCTGCTGCTGCACCACGGTCAGCTGCTGCTGCACCACGGACAGCTGCTGTTGCACCATCAGCTGTTTCTGAACATGACTCATCCCGAACCTGTCCGTCCAGCCTGAGCGCCTGCCTTGCCGTCATTGTTTACAAGCCAGGGTGGCCGGTTGCATGCATATATTCGATATATTTTGTATTATTCCATTATTTATAGTGCTTGTAACTGCTAAATAAGCCACCATGAGCCCAAAGAAAGCTTCTAGTGCCAACCCTGTGGTAAAAAGGGTGATAAATACTATCGTACCACAGTCAGCTGCTGCTGCACCACAGCTGCAGCTGCACCATGGTCAGTTGTTGCTGCGCCCAGCTGCTGCTGCACCACAGCTGTTGTTGCTGCACCACCATCAGCTGTATTACTCGAAGATGTGGAGAGAGTGTTGTTGGTGTGGCTTAACGTGAAACAATTACCGAGAAACAATTAACCCCAGAGGGTTAGCCACCCAGAATAACCCAAGAAAGTCAGTGCATCATCGAGGACTCTCTAACTTATTTCCATTGGGGTCCTTAATCTTGTCTCCCAGGATGCAACCCACACCAGTCGACTAACACCCAGGTAAACAGGGAAAAATGCCTGGAACTAGTGCTCATATTGGTGAATTTAAAGCCAGCAAAGGTTGGTTTGAGAGATTTAAGTATCGTAGTGACATACACAGTGTGATAAGGCCTGTTCTGGAAGAAAATGCCAAACAGGACCTACAGTACTCAGGAGGGAAAGGCACTCCCAGGACACACTGTCTCATCAGTCATTGCTGCATCTTCAATAAAGGTGTCATTTATTCTTCATTTAGTAGAGTAGTACATGCACAATATATATTGTGCATGTACTACTCTACTATTGTGCATGTATCCTTCTCTTTGTGTGTAGGAAAATGTATATTTCATGTGGTAAAAATTTTTTTTTCATACTTTTGGGTGTCTTGCACGGATTAATTTGATTTCCATTATTTCTTATGGGGAAAATTAATTCGCATAACAATAATTTTGCATAACAATGAGCTCTCATGAACGGATTAATATCGTTATGCGGGGGTCCACTGTACTTTACAATATTATCTGGCCTTAATTTATTTAGCTGTGTAAATAGATAGGATGTTTCGACGATATAAACTACGGGTACAGTTGTTTACTACCCGGCTGTCGTTTAGCCACTGTCCCCTCTTAATCCGAGGTGATGTCAGCCTGAGAATTCTGTTATAGGGCAGTCCACTCTCACCTTTCGTGAGAGAAGCTCCTTGATTCCTGGATTTAACCTTCTGGTCTTACACGAGGTTCCCTAGTGACCCTCCAGCACCTCGAACGGTATCAGGCAGAAACGTCTCGGACGAAGTGTGTGTCACTGTATTGGAGACGCTGGTGACTGTCCCTAGCTCTGCTAGGAGCAGGTTTAAACAGTATTGGTTCAAAGAGGACGGCGAAAAAGTCATGGGAGACAGACTCGCCTCAGAACTCCTTTAAGTGTAGAATATTCCTAATCTCGCTTAGTATATTTTGAAAGCTGAATAAGAATGAATTATTATCGAAGTGTTACGTTTTCTGTCTCATTGGGATTGAGTCAAGCAAAGTGTTATTATGTGAAGTGAATGTGTTATGATACTAGAGCCATTCAGTACTATAATCAAGACAGGATATTGTGTATTATCTTTTAAGTGAACTAAAGTGTAAATTTCATGAGTACTCTGTTTTATGGCACGACCTTTTTAAAGTTAATATAAAACCCTTCTATGGTTTATTAAGAAACTTAATAAAAAACTGGAAAGAACCATTGTGATTGTTTACTACTGAACCGTTGAATGATTCCATTTACAACAGGATATTCGGTCCTGTTTATTTGTTGCAAGAAAGGGCTAAACAGGCTTAAGTAGTTGCCCTTTACGCAACAAAATGGGGGCCTGTCCGGGATCTGTTTGATCCAAGGTCCCGGAGAAAGAGTACCTTCTGCTGGACCAGCGCCAACCCAACTTCATCATGGACGACACTGTACAGCAAATGATTGGGGAATTGACTCTAACGACGTTGGGGACCTTGTCGCTGCAGAAGTGCTGGCAGATAGCAAGACACCTCAGAGTGACTTACAATAGGCACTATACCGCAGAGACAACTCGCTCTATTATACGGAATATTCTCTTCCCCTTACAGCTGAACGTCCCTAAGGAGGTAGATTCGGACGTAGAGAGCCTCGTTTCTCAGCTCGACCACGTGTCCTTGCTAGAAGATTCAGAAGGCTCGATGGGAGCGTCGGGACTCGCTCCTGGGAAAACTCAAACCTTTTTACCCTCTGATAGAGGAACCACAACAGAACGGAGAAATAGCTAGAGACGCAGACTCACCCGCAAAGGAGGATGAGGTAAGGCAGCCTGGGGGAGGTGCTCGTCCAAAAGAGCAGCCTGCAATACTCTCTCCTTTTCCACTACTATCTAGCCCCATCTCTCAAGACCAGTTTGGGAGGATGGAGCGCCTTATACTCTTACAAACTGCTCAAATTGAGGCCCAACGTAAGCTGAATGATGAGGAGTTTAAGCAGGAGAATATACGCTACAAGCGCCAACAACAAGGTGAAGGCATTGGGAGGTCGCATGCTCATGAGAGTCCATATTTCGACATACATAGAGCGGCGTCCCTGGTGCCCAAATTTTGCGAGGCCGACTTGGACTCGTTTTTTGCCATGTTCGAGAATCAGGCTCGTGCTATGCAGTGGCCCCAGAGATACTGGGCTATGCTATTGCATACCACTTTGACAGGGAAGGCTAGGAAGTGTGCAGCTGCATTGCCTTACCATCAATATATACAGTACCAGGTCGTTAAAAAAGTGATTTTGAGAACATATGACCTGCTCCCAATAAGCTACCAGCAGGCTTTTCGTACCCTCCAGCCCAACAAAAACAGATAGCATTCGAGAGATGGCAGCGGGCCTCGAGCTGCCATACAGTAAACAGCCTGGTCCAGTTGATCCTGCAGGAAGATTTTTACAATGCCATTTTGGGAGATCTGCGCAAATTCTTGATAGATCATCAGGGTCTAGATGTAATGGAAACTGCCGCTTTGGCCGACCATTACGAAATTTCAAGTCAGCTGATTAGTGGTAAGCCTCCCAAGGAGAAGAACCCGAAGTTTAGTTCAAAGGATCGAACACCTTCATCAAGAGAAGGACTTCGCCAGAGATTCCCTCCAGAGGCAGCTGCTCATGCCTTCTCACCGCCCCGCCACGGTGTTAGATCAGTGACTAGAAGTAACAGAGAAGCTCTCCCAGCAAGAAAAGCTCTAACATGTTCCTACTGCCAGAGAAGGGGGCATAGCAGGACAATTGTTGTAAGTTGGAAAACGATACTGGAAGACAGGCTCAGGAAAGAGCCCCAATGCAGATGGTTACTTCTACGTCCCAAGGCCGAGAAGATCCAAGAACGAAGCAAGTTACCGTGGGCCAAAGAGCTTCTTCGAGATGACTAGTGCCTATGAAAGTGTCTGAGCTAAAGGTTCAGATGGCGATGAAGCCTTATTTTTCTACTGGGAGTGTTGGAATGGACGAATCTCGGGTTGTGGAGGTCAAGGTTTACCAAGACACTGGGAGTTACCTTACACTCTTGAGGAAAGGTGTCCTGCCTTTAACCGACCTAACTTATACCAAGATGGACGTACTCCTAGAAGCCTATGGTGGGAATGTTTCTAGGGTCCCTCTTCACAAGATATACCTAAAGGTTGACGGCTACGAAGGTATGCTGCTGTGGGTATATCGGAAGGTTTCCCGATCAAATCAGTAGATCTACTGATAGGGAATGATTTAAGCCTAGAAGGAATTAGTAAAGAGCCGGTGGTCATAGATAATGCCTCAAGCGATAATTATGCGCTTGAAGTTTGCGGAAAGGAACCATCTTTATTCCCTCTCGGAATCGTCACGAGAGCCATGGCCCGGTCCCGACATTCTTCTCCAGTGAGAAGAGAAGATCATGCGGATATGGGATTAAATTTGTTATTCAGTGAAACCCATCTACCTAAGTCCAAAGATACAGAACCTGCCAAGTTCTCTTCACATCTAGACTCACCTGGCACCAAAACCCTTTGGCCGGAAGACTTAATACAGGGGCAACGGGAAGACCCATCTCTAGCAGGGATAAAGAAGTTAGTAGTGTCAAAGAACGAAGAGGAAAGACTGGAGGACTGTTTTTACTATCAGGGGGAGATATTGATGAAAAAATCCACGATTAGAGGTTCCCTAGGTGACTCTTCGCCTAGGGTTAGATGTGTATTAGTTTTGCCAGCGATTTTCCGAGAACTTGCCCTGGGTGTTGCCCACAACAGTCCCATGGGGGGGCATCTGGGCATAAGGAAGACAATAGGAAAATTGTCAAAATACTTTTACTGGCCAAAAATGAGAGAGACCGTGGTGGATCACTTGCATCATTGTCGGGTATGCCAAGTGGTGGGCAAGCCCGCGCATACTCTTCCAGCTCCACTTATCCCCATCACATCAGACGGAGAACCGTTTGCCTGCCTGATTACTGATTGTGTGGGCCCGCTTCCCAAAACCAAGCTTGGGAACCAATTCTTGTTTACAATCATGGACTCTGCAACCAGGTACCCAGAGGCCATACCCATGAGAAGGATAAATGCTAGGACCATAGTACGAGCTTTGGTCAGGTTTTTCTCTCGTGGGGTTGCCCTATGAAATCCAGTCGGACCAGGGCTCCAATTTTACCTCAAAGATCTTCAAAGAAGCCTTGTCGCGTCTGGGAGTAAAGTCACTACGGGCTACCAGTTATCGACCCCAATCCCAGGGAGCCCTAGAAAGGTTCCATCGTACCCTGAAGATGATGCTACGTTCTTATTGCGAGCAGTTCAGCAAAGATTGGGACGAAGGTCTTCCATTTCTTCTCTTAGCAATAAGAGAAAGTGAACAAGAGAGTTTGGGCTACAGCCCATTCGAGCTGATATACGGCCACACTGTACGCGGTCCCCTAGCTGTGTTAAAGGACGTGTGGACCGGGTGCTCTAAACCAACTTTACAAGTCTCTCCTGATTTGATGCAAGAACATCTAGCCTTCACAAGAGATTTAGCTTCATGGAACTTAGTCAAAGCCCAGACTACGATGAAGGAACATTATGATAAGCGTGCAGCACCACGTACATTTCAAGCAGGAGACCAAGTACTAGCACAGAAGTTAGTTCCGGGACACTCCTTGACACCGAGATATGAAGGACCGATGGAGGTGGTTAAAAGATTGAGTGAAGTGAACTACCAAGTACGAACACCAGGAATGAGGAAATCGACCCACACCTACCACATTAACCAGCTGAAGAGATACTACGGGAAACCTGTTCCCACCACTCCTGTCATCCCTATTCCTGCGGAAGAAGATTGCTCATGAGGGATAGAAATCCGCCTCCAAAATTTGGAAGTACTCCAAGCCTTGGACACTTTCCTGAGTGACCTTAGCGCCAACAGAGTGAAAGAGTTAAGAAACTGATAGAGCGGTTCCCAATGCTATTTGGGGACATTCCCAAACGTTGTATGTTGGGAACCCATGATGTAGATGTCCGAGGCGCTGCCCCGATTAAACAAGCTCCATACCGCCTAAGTCCAGTCAAGCACAAAATTTTGCAGGAAGAAATAGATTTTCTGCTGTCTAATGGACTTATTGCACTTAGTCAGAGTCCCTGGGCCTCGCCCTCTATTTTGGTCCCGAAATCAGACGGGACATATCGGATGTGCACTGACTATAGGAAGGTGAATGCTGTCACAGTGCCGGATGGTTACCCATTGCCGCGGGTAGATGACTTAATTGACCGAGTATCTGGAGCAAAGTTTGTGAGCCGTTTGGACTTGGCGAGAGGTTACTACCAGGTTCCTCTGACCTCCCGAGCCCAGGAGATTTCAGCCTTTACTGTACATGGGGGGTTTGTATAACTATCTAGTGACCCCTTTCGGCCTCTGCAACGCGGCTTCCACCTTCCAACGACTGATGAACCAACTTACCCATGGCCTTGAGGGAGTAGAGGCCTACCTGGATGATCTTGTGATTGTCAGTGATGACTGGGAGTTGCATCTGTCCCGACTAGAGGCCCTGTTTCAAGAACTGGAGAAGTATAATTTCACGGTTAACCTAGCAAAATGCAAATTCGGACAGGCTACGATAAAGTATTTAGGGTTTAAGATAGGGCAGGGTACGGTCGCACCTTTGAATGTTAAAGTTAAGGCCATTACAGAATTTCTGGTACCTCTGGACAGAAAAGGGGTTCAACGGTTTTTAGGCATGGCCAGCTATTATAGAAGGTTTTGCCCGAACTTTGCACAAGTGGCAGCTCCACTCTGTGAACTCACTAGTGCTTAAGTTAAATTTAATTGGACTGCTGAGTGTGATCTAGCTTTCCTAAGGCTAAAACGTTTACTTAATTCTACCCCGGTTTTGCGTAGCCCCGATTTTGACATCCACTTTTTTCTGCATATTGATGCCAATAGCTATGCAGTCGGAGCTGTGTTGCTGCAGCCGTCGACAGCCCCTGATGTTCTCCATCACATAGCTTATTATTCCTCTAAATTAAAATCCCATCAAAGAAGCTATGCCACAGTAGAAAAAGAGACATTAGTTTTAGTATTGGCCCTTGAACATTTTGATGTATACGTCAGAACTTCTCCTCATAAAGTCACTATCTTTTCAGATCATAATCCCCTTACTTTCATTAACTCCATGAAGTCTAGGAATGCAAGGATACAAAGATGGGCTCTCCGTATCCAGCCCTTTTCTATAAAAATCTTGCACATAAAGGGTAAGCATAATGTTATAGCAGACGCATTATCCCGTCCTTAAGAGTTTAGAAGTAGTAGGAACTGAAGCTAGGGTCTCAACCTATTCTTTTTATCTTGTTTAATATTTCAATTTTTCATCTGCAGTTGTGTGCTTGCTCTAATGATTGCAGAACAAAGAGCTGTAGGCCTAATTGCTATTCACTGAAACTTTCAACTTCGGCTGGCCCTACTGAGGAAAGACAGTGAATCCCAAGATCACCTGATACTAAAGAGTCATGAGGTGACGACGTGGGACTTATGTCCTCTTCCTGATCCACTCTGAGACATGGTGTCGTGAGGAAGATTGGGATATGAAGACTCACAAGAATAACTAGAATATTGTAGGGAGAAAGATGTTACTATTTGTCAAGAAAGGTTTTTAGTGATAATCCTGTTTGATAGGTGAACTATTGTTTAGTTGATTGTTTTTCTTGGTGCAACATTTGGTCGTATGGGGGGGGGGTGTTACGCCCCTCGTTTGTGAACCTTCTAGGTCAGGTATGATGTATATGTAACAGGCTTTTTCACTTAATATTATATTATTTCTAGCCTCATTAGTAGCTAAAATGAGGATAGAGTACTTTATAATATTACCTGGCCTTAATTTATTTAGCTGTGTAAATAGATAGGATGTTTCGACGATGTAAACTACGGGTACAGTTATTTACTACCCGGCTGTCATTTAGCCACTGTCCCCTCTTAATCCGAGGTGACGTCAGCCTGAGAATTCTGTTATAGGGCAGTCCACTCTCACCTTTCGTGAGAGAAGCTCCTTGATTCCTGGATTTAACCTTCTGGTCTTACATGAGGTTCCCTAGTGACCCTCCAGCACCTCGAACGGTATCAGACAGAAACGTCTCGGACGAAGTGTGTCGCTGTATTGGAGACTCTGATGATTGTCCCTAGCTCTGCTAGGAGCGGGTTTAAACAGTATTAGTTCAAAGAGGACGGGGAAAAAGTCATGGGAGACAGACTCGCCTCAGAACTCCTTCAAGTGTAGAATATTCCTAATCTCGCTTAGGATATTTTGAAAGTCGAATAAGAATGAATTATCTTAGTGTTACGTTTTCTGTCTCACTGGGATTGAGTCAAGCAAAGTGTTATTATGTGAAGTGAATGTGTTATGATACTAGAGCCATTCAGTACTATAATCAAGACAGGATATTGTGTATTATCTTTTAAGTGAACTAAAGTGTAAATTTCATGAGTACTCTGTTTTATGGTGCGACCTTTTTAAAGTTAATATAAAACCCTTCTATGGTTTATTAAGAAACTTAATAAAAAACGGAAAGAACCATTGTGATTGTTTACTACTGAACCCCTGAATGATTCCATTTAGAACAGGATATTCGGTCCTGTTTATTTGTTGCAAGAAAGGGCTAAACAGGCTTAAGTAGTTGCCCTTTACGCAACATAGTACATACATACATTTTATTAATAGTAGTAATAGTACATATAATAATTATTATTATTCTTAGTACGTACATATTATACTGTAATAATAATTATTAGTACGTATGAATAATTAGTATTATTATTAATTTAGGGAACCGGAGCACAGATCCAATTCCCTAGATCAAGAGCCCATCGCCATTCTTTTTTTTTTTTTTTAACAAGTCGGCCGTCTCCCACCGAGGCAGGGTGACCCAAAAAAGAAAGAAAATCCCCAAAAAGAAAATGCTTTCATCATCATTCAACACTTTCACCACACTCACACATAATCACTGTTTTTGCAGAGGTGCTCAGAATACAACAGTTTAGAAGCATATACGTATAAAGATACACAACATATCCCTCCAAACTGCCAATATCCCAAACCCCTCCTTTAAAGTGCAGGCATTGTACTTCCCATTTCGAGGACTCAAGTCCGACTATATGAAAATAACTGGTTTCCCTGAATCCCTTCACTAAATATTACCCTGCTCACACTCCAACAGATCGTCAGGTCCCAAGTACCATTCGTCTCCATTCACTCCTATCTAACACGCTCACGCACGCTTGCTGGAAGTCCAAGCCCCTTGCCCACAAAACCTCCTTTACCCCCTCTCTCCAGCCCTTTCGAGGACGACCCCTACCTCGCCTTCCTTCCCCTATAGATTTATATGCTTTCCATGTCATTCTACTTTGATCCATTCTCTCTAAATAACCAAACCACCTCAACAACCCCTCTTCTGCCCTCTGACTAATACTTTTATTAACTCCACACCTCCTAATTTCCACACTCCGAATTTTCTGCATAATATTTACACCACACATTGCCCTTAGACAGGACATCTCCACTGCCTCCAACCGTCTCCTCGCTGCTGCATTTACCACCCAAGCTTCACACCCATATAAGAGTGATGGTACTACTATACTTTCATACATTCCCTTCTTTGCCTCCATAGATAACGTTTTTTGACTCCACATATACCTCAATGCACCACTCGCCTTTTTTCCCTCATCAATTCTATGATTAACCTCATCCTTCATAAATCCATCTGGCGACAAGTCAACTCCCAAGTATCTGAAAACATTCACTTCTTCCATACTTCTCCTCCCCAATTTGATATCCAATTTTTCTTTATCTAAATCATTTGATACCCTCATCACCTTGCTCTTTTCTATGTTCACTTTCAACTTTCTACCTTTACACACATTCCCAAACTCATCCACTAACCTTTGCAATTTTTCTTTAGAATCTCCCATAAGCACAGTATCATCAGCAAAAAGTAACTGTGTTAATTCCCATTTTGAATTTGATTCCCCATAATTTAATCCCACCCCTCTCCCGAACACCCTAGCATTTACTTCTTTTACAACCCCATCTATAAATATATTAAACAACCATGGTGACATTACACATCCCTGTCTAAGACCTACTTTTACCGGGAAGTAGTCTCCCTCTCTTCTACACACCCTAACCTGAGCCTCACTATCCTCATAGAAACTCTTTACAGCATTTAGTAACTTACCACCTATTCCATATACTTGCAACATCTGCCACATTCCTCCCCTATCCACTATCATATGCCTTTTCTAAATCCATAAATGCAATAAAAACTTCCCTACCTTTATCTAAATACTGTTCACATACATGCTTCAATGTAAAAACTTGATTTACACATCCCCTACCCACTCTGAAACCTCCTTGCTCATCCGCAATCCTACATTCTGTCTTACCTCTAATTCTTTCAATTATAACCCTACCGTACACTTTTCCTGGTATACTCAATAAACTTATTCCTCTATAATTTTTACAATCTCTTTTGTCCCCTTTCCCTTTATATAAAGGGACTATACATGCTCTCCGCCAATCCCTAGGTACCTTCCCCTCTTTCTTACATTTATTAAACACAAGTACCAACCACTCCAACACTATATCCCCCCCTGCTTTTAACATTTCTGTCATGATCCCATCAGTTCCAGCTGCTTTACCTCCTTTCATTCTACGTAATGCCTCGCGTACCTCCCCCACACTTACATTCTGCTCTTCTTCACTCCTAAAAGATGATAAACCTCCCTGACCAGTGCATGAAATTACAGTCTCCCTTTCTTCCTCAACATTTAAAAGTTCCTCAAAATATTCTCGCCATCTACCTAATACCTCCCTCTCCCATCTACTAACTCCCCTACTCTGTTTTTAACTGACAAATCCATACTTTCCCTAGGCTTTCTTAACTTGTTTAACTCACTCCAAATTTTTTTCTTATTTTCATTAAAATTTCTTGACAGTGCCTCTCCCACTCTATCATCTGCTCTCCTTTTGCACTCTCTCACCACTCTCTTCACCTTTCTTTTACTCTCCATATACTCTGCTCTTCTTATAACACTTCTGCTTTGTAAAAACCTCTCATTAGCTAACTTTTTCTCTTTTATCACACCCTTTACTTCATCATTCCACCAATCACTCCTCTTTCCACCTGCCCCCACCCTCCTATAACCACAAACTTCTCCCCCACATTCTAATACTGCATTTTTAAAACTATTCCAACCCTCTTCAACCCCCCCCCCCCACTACTCATCTTTGCACTAGCCCACCTTTCTGCCAACAGTCGCTTATATCTCCCCCGAACTTCCTCCTCCCTTAGTTTATACACTTTCACCTCCCTCTTACTTGTTGTTGCCACCTTCCTCTTTTCCCATCTACCTCTTACTCTAACTGTAGCTACAACTAAATAATGATCCGATATATCAGTTGCCCCTCTATAAACATGTACATCCTGGAGCCTACCCATCAACCTTTTATCCACCAATACATAATCTAACAAACTACATTCATTACGTGCTACATCATACCTTGTATATTTATTTATCCTCTTTTTCATAAAATATGTATTACTTATTACCAAATCTCTTTCTACACATAGCTCAATTAAAGGCTCCCCATTTACATTTATCCCTGGCACCCCAAATTTACCTACTACTCCCTCCATAACATTTTTACCCACTTTAGCATTGAAATCCCCAACCACCATTACTCTCACACTTGATTCAAAACTCCCCACGCATTCACTCAACATTTCCCAAAATCTCTCTCTCTCTCCTCTACACTTCTTTCTTCTCCAGGTGCATACACGCTTACTATAACCCACTTTTCACATCCAATCTTTATTTTACTCCACATAATCCTTGAATTAATACATTTATAGTCCCTCTTTTCCTGCCATAGCTTATCCTTCAACATTATTGCTACTCCTTCTTTAGCTCTAACTCTATTTGAAGGGGGCAGTAGGGCAAAATCTGTAACTTTGTTGTTTACTGTCCGATTTTCTCCAGTTTTGGTACACAAGACAAAGTCGTTTCACTCTTTCTTGAAAATATTTATCAAAAATATACCTCAAACAACAACTGAGAAATGACTGATTTACTGAAAATGCCCTTGTGGCCAAGCTTTCTCTTATATGGGACTACGTAAGGTTGTTTGGACAGTTGGTGCCGAGAGAACAATGCTTATACTAATATTCGTTGAGCCCTTTACTCTAAATAAACTTATCTTTATTTCACAAAAGAATAAAGTTTGTTAGTTCCTGGAATATTGCAAAAAAATCTGCCCTTTACTCCCACATAACTCCCAAAGTATTTGGAATATTTCCAAAATTTGCTCACCGAAAAACGGAGAAATCATTATTCTACAACTTTTGTGAGTATTATATTCCATTTAATTCAGTAATAAAGCAAAAAGCTTGGCCATTAGGTGAATAAGTTACTTCCGAGATATCGGCCGAGAGCGCCGGCCGGCCCCAGTCTCAAAAAAAAAAAAAAAAATTTCGCGAAAATCGCGTTTGTTTGGGTGTATCTCTTAGTAAACTGATGTTCTAGTGCAGTTAGCCTCTTCAAAACACCGTTTTCTCTTACTCAGACGACAGGGTGACCAGTTACACTTTTATATCGAAATATTCCCGATAATCTCTGGGCCATATTATGGCCTATTTTATTCAGTCTAGAGTATATAACATGTTTGTATGTTATTTAGAGTGTTTATTATACCATATTAGATCAATTCTGATAGACAAATAAGCTGTAGAGTTGATATATAAGCTGATATAAGCGTAATAATGGGTGATTCCTGGCTGGTACCTCGGGAGCAGGAACACTGCTGATCGTTCCCATCTGGTTCCCAGCTGTCACTAAGTCTGCCGATAAGCTCCACCTACTGTTTTATGATGCCAAATAGTCAGTTATTATATTAGAAAGAATAATGCAAGAAAAGGTGATAAAAAACAAGGAAACAACTCCGAAATATATATGGGCCGTGAGCAGACTCGGTACCAACATCGCCGTCACCATACCTGATATAAATGACTATAATTTCTTGTAGAAACGTCGTAGAACATTCATTCTGGTACCATTGTGTTGCCAAAGAGTTGAGCTATTTTTCAGTATATAAAACTCAATTTCCATATTTTTTCGATTTTTCGGTGAGCGCGCGCGGAAATTTGCCCCTGACCTAATCCCATTTATTCCTGTCCATTGAAACTCTCCCACCCCCTTCAGCTTCGTTTCACTTAAAGCCAGGACATCCAGCTTCTTCTCATTCATAACATCCACAATCATCTCTTTCTTATCATTTGCACAATATCCACGCACATTCAGACTTCACCATGTACATACTAATAATAAGAATAATAATTATTGTTATAATAATAATAATATGCAATAACAGTAAGGAGAAATTCAGAAGGCGGCCAGTAGTTGGCGCCACAATCAGCACAAAACATTGGTAACAGCTACCACTTTTCACATGTCTAGACTTTAGTAGTCTATAAGTGTATTAGGTTAAGTCTGCCCGAAATGCCTCGGCATGATAGTGGCTTTCTTTGCTCCTATCATATAGTATGTAAACACACCTTTGCAAAGAAATAAATATTTTATTTATTTATTTATTTAAGGAACCTCCCATGAGGGGGAAGTTCACATCCTGAAATTTCGTTCATATCCAGAAGCAAAAAATCGACCGGGCGACTGTTCGTATCCTGAAAAATTCGCATGGTGGAGCATTCGTAAGCCAAGGTTCAACTGTACATGGGAAAATGTGGTTCAAACTAGATGAAAAAATTATTTAAGAGTTTCTTACCAGTGTTATATTATACAGAGAGGTTGCAGTTTCTATTAAAGTTTCATGGAACCTGAAAATGTGTGTACTGGATTTGAAAAAGAATAACTACAGTCAATGGTAAGTATCATATTTTAATTCTGTTTTCATTTTTTTCCAATTTGTGTTTGAACATCATTATGCCTCACACGCTGATTATCATAGATTCTCCATTTTCCACTGAAGGAAAATGCAATACCTAATACCCCTATTCAATTCTATGCATGCCCAAATTTCTATAATTACATATATTATGGTACTGTAACACCATTTAGCAACTTACCCTATGACGACAATGAGGAAATCTAAAGTATTCCATACACTTCTTATATAAGCTCCTGGATGGAGGACAAACCCGTATGCTATGATCTTCATAAAGCACTCAAGTGTGAAGATCACCATGAAGATAATCTCAATTTGTTCCTGTCAAGAAAAGACTAGTTACTACAAACATTTAGCACATAAACTGATATTAGCTAGTACTGTACATGGACATCAGCTAGCACAGCACTCCTCAAAGTGGTGGTCCATGAACCACAGCCAATCACCAGTCCTCAGTACAACAAGTCCACTGTTTAATAAAAAGCAGGCTTACCTTTTTCATTATCTATTACTAATATTTTGCTTATTTTTCTCAACTGAATGCAATATTCTAAAATTCTCATTATAAATAAGAAGTTTTCCCATTCCTCTCCTTTAATATCTCCAAGTTCGAAACATTACACTGGTCCCTGGCACACTGAAAAACAAATCACCCATTCAATAAACTGGAAAGTTTGAGAAGCACCGAGCTAGCACAGAGAGGTATCAGTGCATGTACTTGAAAAGAATATCAGTTAGTACATGCATGGATATCATGTAGAACTAACGTTTTCAAGCTTTATGCATAATTACGAAACCTATAAAAAATAGAACCTTGGCCAAAAGTTAAAATGTCAGTGATACAAACCTAGAGTTTACCTGGAGAGAGTTTCGGGGGTCAACGCCCCCGCGGCCCGGTCTGTGACCAGGCCTCCTGGTGGATCAGAGCCTGATCAACCAGGCTGTTACTGCTGGCTGCACGCAAACCAACGTACGAGCCACAG
Source organism: Cherax quadricarinatus (assembly GCF_038502225.1). Lineage (NCBI taxonomy): Eukaryota > Metazoa > Arthropoda > Malacostraca > Decapoda > Parastacidae > Cherax > Cherax quadricarinatus. The sequence goes on from NC_091365.1 coordinate 9,645,301, forward strand.
CCCGGCTGATCAGGAACCGACTTTGCAAACAGTAATAATACAATTTATGCCACTATATTTAATACAGTATATGAAATGTATATCAAAAATTAAAAGAATTTCACAAATATGATAATACTATCATTGGGGAATAAAGGCAGTTTATGTTCATTGTATGCTATATTATCATGTTTCTTCATTCAATTATTACTGTGCTTCTGTACTATTTCAGATAAATGTTGTAATGTGTCAAATAAAGCTTCATCAATAACACTTTTTTAGGTTTGAACCAATGAATTCTGACATGGAAGCTCTCAGTTCACTATACTGAAGTGGAAATAAGATTCGAGTTGAGAAATTTAGACTACAAGAAAATTAAAGATATTCTACTTTTACTGAACAACTTATCAAAGAATTTTAATACCAGTACTTTCATACTTCCACAACATGGTGATAAAAACTACAATATTTGTTTATCATTTAATCCCATCTGACAGAAAGAATAAAAAAATAACGTTAATTGCAGAATTAAAGTTTTCAATGCAAAATAATTAGAAATGAGTAACTTCAAAGTTATTATGTTAAGTTTGGTACTGATGTCGGATTCAGTTCGGCTAGGACTGGATGCTGGTTAGGTAGGATTGCTGGTTAAGTTAGGTAGGCATGCTAGTTAAGTTAGGTATGGATACTGGTTAGGTTAAGTTAGGTACAGATGCTGGTTAAGTTAGGTATGGATATTATTTAGGTTTGGTAGGGATACTGGTCAGGTTAGGTACAGATGTTGGTTAAGTATGGATGCTGGTTATGTTAGGTTAGGTGCGGCTGCTGGTTAGGTTAGGTACAAATGCTGGTTAGGTTAAGTCAGGTACAGATGCTGGTTAGGTTAGGTACTGATGCTGGTTAGGTTAGGCACTGATGCTGGTTAGGTTAGGCACTGATGCTGGTTAGGTTAGGTACTGATGCTGGTTAGGTTAGGTATGGATGTTGATTAGGTTAAGTTAGGTATGGATGATGGTTAGGTTAAGTTAGGTACAGATGCTGGTTAATTTAGGTGTGAATGCAGGTTAGGTTAAACTAGGCATGGATGCTGGTTAGGTTAGGTATGGATGCAGGTTTGGTTAAGCTAGGCATGGATGCTGGTTAGGTTAGGTATGGATGCCATATAGATTAAGCTAGGCAGGGATGCTGGTTAGGTTAAGTTAGGTATGGATGCTGGTTAGGTTAAGTTAGGTATGGATGCTGGTTAGTTTAGGGTAGGTATGGATGCTGGTTAGGTTAGGTAAGGTTAGGTATGGATGCTGGTTAGGTTAGGTTTGGGTTAGGTTAGGTATGGATGCTGGTTAGTTTAGGTATGGATGCTAGTTAAGTCAAGCTAGGCATGGATTCTGGTTAGGTTAAGTTAGGTATGGATGCTAGTAAGGTTAGGTATGGATGCTGGTTAAGTTAGGTTAGGTATGGATGGTGGTTTGGTTAGGTTAGGTAAGGTTAGGTATGGATGCTGGTTAGGTTAAGGTAGGTACAGATGCTGGATAGGCTAGGTATGGATACTGATTAGGTTTGGTGGTTAGGTTAAGTATGGATGCTGGTTAAGTTAGGTATGGATCCTGGTTGCTAGGTTAGGTGAAGTTAGGTATGGATGCTGGTAAAGTTAGGTAATATTGAGTAGGCATGAATGTTGGTTAGGTTAGGTTAGAAGGTATTTTTAACTACTCACCAGTCATTTTTATCTGTGCCACTGTAACCTAAGATTGTATCAGCTATTACTATACATACACGGGTATCAACTTACCAATCTTTGGGCTAATACAATTATCACACACACACGTGCATAAATATTTAATGACATCCTAGTTTATTTTAAAGTTATTTGCACAACTAAAAAAATGTTAAATATACAAACACTTTAAAGGTTAAACTGCTGTACGAAAAATAAATGATGATTGTTTTCATATTCAAAGGGAAATACTAAATCTGCAATGATCAAAGCACTGGGAATGGGGTTAATTTGGTTTGATCCGAGGAAAGGAGATGGTATCTCCAACTCGCTGTCCCCTCAGAGGTTCTTTGATGTTGACGAGGGGATTTTGATAAGTTATTTCACTTGTCTTCACCTTAACTTGCACTAATTCTGACTGACTTCCATTTCCCATGTGCTGTAGGTATTTAAGTTTATTTAGGTACTTACTACGATTACATTCATGGGGGTAGAGCTAATTCCGTGTGAGTTATATAACGCCTAGGGAAATGGAACCTAACCTAACTGGATTCAGGGAGCTGATGCAGTTAAGGTTATTTAGGTACAGGTATATATAAGTAAAATTATCAAACACAGTAACATGCGCGTAAATTGCCTAAAATTAGTGATTTATTTCCATCGGGGGTCCTTGTAAGTCCAAGAAGCCCTTGGATCAAAAGTCCCCTCACTAGCATCAAGAAATCTCTCTTGAGGGGTTACTTGGCTACAACTATTCAATTTTTAGACTATCATAATTGTCTTATATAATAATATGTAAATCACCTAGGATAGACCCCTCCCCCCCCCAAAAAAAAAAAAAGAAAGGCCATAGTGACTTAGTTTCCATTTCCAATGGCCCCTATGGCTTCGGTACCTCCCTTCCCCAATTCATTGGATGTCCTAAATCAACTTAAGTATACTTACTAATTGTGCATTTGTGGCATTGGAGTCTGAGTTTGGGTAGGGTGTGTAGACTGCTAACGCTACGCAGTTGGCGAAGATGGTGAACAAGATGAACCATTCGAAGGGTCTGGAAATTATATATTTAAGGAAAAAACCACATGCCGGAATAATTAAGTTTATTCAGGTATAGGTATAGTTACATAAATTATCATACATAGGAGCATATACATTTATGTGTAGTCATTTCGGTACGGGTAAACCTAAGTACAATGATCATTCACAATGTAAACTACTAAGGATAGCCCAAAACGTCAGTGACTAGTTTCCTTGGGATCCTTGAACAGTCACGTATTACAAAAAAGTCAGTTGAAGTGCAAGGTCAACCAGGCTATGTGGACCTATAAAGAAAAAAACATGCGATCCCTGTTCTTCTTCCCGTCTTCCTCCAGCTCCCTGACACACAGATGATGATCAAACTAAATGCAAATTATGTGATCAGGCATATGGTCACTGTCTTGAACACTATGTGCTTAATTGTCCACTTATTGAGGAATACAGAGACAGTATAATAACCTATGTGACATGTCAAGATATCTTATTAATGAAAATAAGATATCAGATATACTAAGCAAATTTCCATTTTTTTTTTTGTAACAGATAAGTGAACTGCAGATATATAGATAAAAAAAACATATGTACACCTGTTAACCCTTTTGGGGCCTAGCTCCCAGGCCTTTTGTGTATCCACATGCTCCTGCGCTACCTTCCACGATTATTATTATTATAATCAAAAAGAAGCGCTAAGCCACAAGGACTATACAGCGCTGCAGGGCAGGAAGGAAGCGAGGGCATCAGGTGGCAAAAGGGAGATGGATGAGCAACAGGTTACGGATAACAGCGGGGCAGTGGATGGTGAAAGGGTAAAGGGCAGCAAGAGACTGAACCAGAAAGGGCTGAGGGGAGTGCAAAAAGTATCATCAGAGTTTGTGGAGTAAATCAGTCGTTGTCAAGAAGTCAATGAGAGAGTCAGGATTAAAGGAGGGTCCATCAGCAAGAAGGGAAGGTAAAGAGAGAGTAGGAGAACGAAGACGACGTTGGAGGTAAATTCTGCGTGCTCGCTGATAGAGAGGGCAGTCTAACAGAATGTGGCTAATCGATACTGGAACTTGACACTGCTCACAGAGAGGAACAGGGTGCCTCTCCATGAGATACCCATGAGTAAGACGAGTGTGGCCAATGCGAAGGCGGGAGAGAGTGGTCTCCCAACCTCGGCACTGATGACAAGAAGACGGCCAGTAACCTATGCTCGGTTTAATAGAATGAAGTTTGTTACCGAGCAGAGTTGACCAACGTTGTTGCCAACGGGTGCGAAGGTGGGTAGCTATTGCAGCAAAATAGTTCAGAAATGGAACACCTCGATAGGAAATTGGTAGGTCATATACTGCTGACCGCGCAGCAGTGTCTGCCTGTTCATTGCCCTGTACGTCGACATGACCAGGGACCCAACAAAAAACAATATCTTTATGTTTGGTAGAGATACGGCGTAGCCAAAGTTGGATACGGAGAACTAGGGGATGAGATGTATCAAATTTTCGTATAGCCTGTAGAGCACTAAGGGAGTCTGAGACTACTACAAATGATGACACAGGCATAGATGCGATACGAATAAGTGCTGCAAGAATGGCATACAGTTCAGCAGTAAAAATGCTAGCTGAAGATAGTAAATGCCCTCGTACGACGCTGTCCGGAAACACTGCTGCGAATCCGACGCCGTCTGAAGACTTAGAGCCATCTGTGTACACAGCGGTGGCATGAGAATGAGAGTGGAAGTGATCAAGAAAAAGAGAGCGGGAAGCCACCGTAGGCAGTTGAGCTTTCGAGCAAGGGAGTGAGAAAGAACAGACCCGAACAGCTGGAACTTCCCAGGGGGGTAGGGAAAAGTGAGATGCTACATGAACATATAAAGGTGGTAACTGAAGGGAAGACAAGAGTGAAAGTAGGCGAAGAGAAAAGGGACGGAGCAAACAGGGGCGGCGAACGAATAAAGAATGTCTACTAATATCGGTGACCATTCTATAAATGGAAGGATTGTGTAGATCGTGAGAGCGTACATAGTAACGAAGGCAATGGGCATCACGGCGATCAGACAAGGATGGAACATTTGCTTCTGTATAGAGGCTCTCAACAGGGGAAGAGCGAAAAGCACCAAGGCACAAACGTAAGCCTTGGTGATGGATAGAGTTAAGGCTAGAGAGAGTAGCAGGAGAGGCCGCGGAATAAATCTGGTCACCATAATCGAGTTTCGATAAAACGAGGGCTGAATGTAGGCGAAGCAGAGTTCGACGATCAGCTCCCCAGGAAAGATGAGCAAGGGTTTTAAGAAGGTTTAGCCGGCTGTGACAAGTTGCCTTCAGAGAGGTAATGTGAGGTTTCCAGGTTAACCGACGGTCAAAGAGAAGGCCTAGAAACCTGACTGTATCACGTTCGGGGATACGGGAGCCATAGAGATACAAAGGATGATCGGAGATAACAGAGCGTCTAGTGAAAGTAATTTGGTGAGTTTTGGTACTTGAAAATTTAAACCCATGTGTGGTGGCCCAAGTGGAAACACGGTCGACCGCATGCTGGAGAGAAACTGCAATAAGGTGACAGTCAGCGCCTGCACAAGCAATAGCGAAGTCATCAACATAGAGTGATGACCAAATATTGGGTGGAAGAACAGAGGCCAAATCATTTATAGCAAGGAGAAAAAGTGTTGTGCTTAGAACACATCCCTGAGGGACACCTTCAGCTTGGACGAAGTCCGGGGAAAGAACATTATTGACTCGAACACGGAAATGTCTGTCAGTTAAAAAGTTCTTAAGGAAGGATGGTAGATTGCCTCGGAGGCCTAAGGAATGGGCCTGGGCCAAAATATTATACCTCCAAGTTGTGTCATATGCCTTCTCAAGGTCAAAAAATATGGCAATAACTGAGTGATTATTCGCAAAGGCATTACGAACATACGTATCCAAGCGTAGTAAGGGGTCTATGGTAGAACGACCCTTACGAAAGCCATATTGACTAGCGGAGAGACTGTTGTGAGTCTCTAAATACCACATTAAACGTCGATTTACGAGGCGTTCCATCACTTTGCAAACTGCACTTGTAAGAGCGATGGGGCGATAGTGGGAGGCATCATGTCCTGTAGTACCCGGTTTGCGGAAAGGGAGAACAATGGCAGATTTCCACAGCTGGGGAAGAACTCCTTGTGCCCAAATAAGATTGAAGAGGTGTAAGAGGACTACAAGGGCTGACCGATGTAAATGTTGTAACATACGAATATGAATGTCATCAGGCCCAGCTGCCGATGATCGGCAAGCTGAGAGCGTTGCCTCCAGTTCTTGAAGTGTAAAAGGCACATTATACTGTTCTTCTCCGAGAGAAGAAAAGTCCAAGGGTACTAACTCTCTGGCAGACTTTGAGGAAAGAAACGAGGGGCATAGATGGAGCCCTCGGGAAATACGGACCAGATGTGTGCCAAGTTCAATGGCAACGTCGAGAGGGTTTGCTATATCAACACCAGTGACCCGTAGAACAGGAGCCGGGTCAGGAGAGTATTTACCACTCAATTTCCTCACTTTTTTCCAGACTGCACTCATAGAAGAAGCAGAGGTGATGGTGGAAACATAGTCTCGCCAACAAGTGCGTTTAGCTTCACGGATGACACGGCGAGCGATCGCACGCTTCTGCTTAAAATCAACAAGTCTCTCAGCGGTTCTATTGTACCGGTACCTGCCCCATGCAGCACGTTTCAAACGGACTGCACGAGCACAAGCAGGAGACCACCAAGGCACGCACTTCTGAGAATGCCTGCCTGAGGTTTGGGGTATAGAATGAGAAGCTGCGGTATAAACTGATGTCGAGAAGATGTGTAGGAGCTCATCAATGGAGGATGAAGAAGGAACCTCACTAAAAGCAGTGAGGTGTGAGTAAAGATCCCAATTTGCCCGATCAAATTGCCAGCGAGGGCTACGGGAAGGTGGTGAATAGGAAGGAGAAGTAAGAATGATCGGAAAATGATCGCTGTCATGTAAGTCTGGTAGAACAGACCAGGTGAAGTCTAGTGCAGTGGAGGAAGAGCAGACTGATAGATCGATGCAAGAGAGAGTATGAGTACGAGGATCAAAATGGGTGGGAGTACCCGTATTTAAAACATGGAGGGGGTGAGAGGCAAGAAAAGCCTCCAACTGAATGCCACGTGAGTCACAATGAGACCCCCCCCAGAGGAAATGGTGGGCATTAAAATCACCAAGTAACAGAAGTGGTGGTGGTAAGGATGAAACAAGAAAGGCAAAGTCTGGGATAGAAAATGCTCGAGAAGGAGAGAGATATAAAGAACATATTGTAAACCACTTATTCAAGTGGATACGGGCTGCAGTGTAATGCAGCGAGGTATGGACAAATAGTTGACAGTACGGAATATCATTGCGTAGAAGAAGGGCACTTTCATTAAAGGTCCCATCTGAGAAAGGATCCGAAGAATACAATAAATTATAGCCTGAGATAGGTTGGAAAACAGCCGAGTGTAATTTTGGTTCTTGTAAGCAAGCACCAACAGGGGAAAACCTGGAAAGCAACATCTGAAGCTCACCCCGATTACCCCTGAGGCCGCGGATATTCCACTGTAAATAGGCCATGATTGGCGATGAAGAAAATATCAGGAATCTGTAGGTAAAGGCACCTACGGACTAGAGGGGTTAGAAAAATCAACGTGTGGTGGCATTGGAAGATGTTCAAGTAGCGAAGGAACGGAGCGTTGCGAAGAATGGGGTTGTGAAGATGGAGGAGAGGGAAGAGAAGGAACAGGAAGTGAATCAGTGTCCATTGAAGGTTTAGTCTCTGCAATATATTCTGAAATGGCTTCAAGTGTTTCTGAATTCAAAGATGTATGGGAAACCATATTGGAGATAGGAGGAGGAGGGTGAGTAAAGATTGGGACAGTAATGGACTGTACCAAAGTAGAGGGGGAGGGAAAAGTGTAAGGGACTGGAGATGAAGTGTGGGGGGGGACAGAAGAGGTAGAAACCTGGGAGGTGACAGAAGAGGGAGAAACTTGGGAGGGGACGGGGGTGGAAGGCATAGTACGAGGAGGAGGGTGAATCTCCACACTTGTAATAGAGCCAGAGAGAGGGGAAGAACTAGGTACAGAGACTGGAAAGGTAACGTGTGGAGGTGGAAGAAGGGAAGGAAGGGGCAAAGAAGATTTGAGCAATGTGGATTTTTTGGACTTCTGAGTAGAGGGGCGATTGGTATTAGGTGTCGTACGAGGTCTTGTCGATACTGGGGCTTGTGAGGAAGGACGCGAAGATGTGAGAACAGACTGAGTTGTAGTCGGGACGTCAGAGCCAAGGACAGCAAAAGGATTAGATGCCGTAATGGCTATGGGAGGGGTAACAACAGAGGAGGCTGCAGAAGATGGGACCCCAGAAGTGGGGGGATGTTTGGAAACACGAGAATAAGAAACACGGGGTAGTCTCCCTTGGAGGCGGAGATGAGTAACTGCCATAGCATAAGGGAGACCTTCTGCCTCTTTGAGGCAACGGATTTCACGTTCATTTAAGTAGACCTGGCAACGGCGGGAGTACGAAGGGTGAGCTTCATTACAATTAAGGCAAGATGGAGGTTGACTGCAAGATGTATTAGAATGGTTGTCGGCACCACAGACTGGGCATTCGGCCATAGATCTGCAATATTTCGCTGGGTGACCAAAACGCCAGCAATTTCTACATTGTTGCGGTGTAGGTATCACCTTTCGAACTTGTAACCGATGTCCCGCGACATATACAGAGGACGGGAGTTCTCGGCTGTCAAAAGTTAAACGAGCCACATTGCAAGGGTAACGTCTCCGCCCCCGGGCAGGAAGGACATAAGTGTCTACTTTGAGGATTGGGAGATCCTGGAGTTCCAGCTGTTCAAAAATGTCATTGCCACATGACTGGAAATTCTGTTGGACTATGGTATGGGGCAGAATGACAGTACCACTACAAGAATTGAGAGAAAGATGTTTTTCAATAGTGATAGGAGTAGTATCGATATTCAAAAGGAGAGAAAGATCATGAGCTTGGGTAGCATTCTGGACAGTGACGATGCGCGTACCGCTCTTGAGAGCGTGAAATGAAATATCTCTGCCAACATGACGCAGGAGCGCTTTGGCAATACTATGGTCAGAAAGGTAGGCAGAAGAAGAAGTTGGTCTTAAAGTAAAGAATTTAGTCCATTGTGTGGTCCGAAACTGAGCGTGGAGAGGGAGTGCTTGACGTGTCGGTCGTTTCCGAGTAGAATGGGAAGGTAACGACGGAGCATCATCAGGAGATTGACGTTGGCGTTTAGGAGTAGGACCGGAGTTGGTCCGGCATGAAATGGGTGGGCGATTTGAAAATTGCCGTACCGTAGAGGGAGAAGCCGGAAGCATAGTCAAAGGAGAGCGGAGTTCAGACAAATCGAAGGAGTCAGTCGAAGCCCCGGTACCTGAAGCGGGTGAGGAAACAGCACCAGCAAGAGGTACAGGGGCATCAGGAGTGTCCGAAGAGTGGTCTAAACACAAGGCAGGGTCAGAATGGGGTGCGGTATCAAGAAGGGGCCCGGGGGTAGTGGTTTCATGGACTAGGGCTGCCATGGTTAGGTTACTCCTTTGCTTTTTGTTTTTAAGAAAAAAAAAGAAAGAAGAAAAGAAAATAAAAACAAAAAAAAGAATAAAAAAAGGGGGGAGCGGGGAGGAATAGTTCCCAGGAGGAATGAAAGGGCCGGAAATCTCCCTCCGCGCCCAAGAGGACTCGACACCGCTAGTAGCGCAGATGCAGCATGGAACCCGTGCCATACCCTACCCTTCATGCCAGTAAACCAGCAATCCGGGATAGCAACCTCACATCTGCCGAGCTACCTCGGTGGACAAAAGAGAGGGCGGCCGGATATCCGCCACAAAGCATACCTCCTTCAGCCACCACCCCCGGAATCCGAAAGGTGGCTTCCAGAGATACACCCGTCGCCCAAAAGACACCCAAAGCTACTCCGGGATACCGGAGAGGGATCGGGACATCCCTAGGCAATCCAGATTCCACGGCAAACTACGCCACCGCCAAGAAACCTCAACGGAATGGGATGGACCCCGGTGTCCTTTCCCCTACCTAGGAACTAGCGCGCCTGTGGGAGAAATCACGAAGGCTAAAAAGAGGAAGGGCAAAAGGGAGGGGTGAGGAGGAGGAGGAGGAATGGAAAAAGGGGAGGATGGGGAGGATGGGATAGGGGAGGGGAGAATGGGGGGTAATTAGGTTCGGTCTGAGGAAGAAGACCGACAGGGCTAATTCCTCAGACCAAGAGCCTCTTCACCACGCCAAGGAGCCCCCCTTGAAGAGGTACCTTCCACGAGATGGATATGGGGTGCACAATAAATTTGCCACTTCGGTGGCAAAATCTAATCCAGAGAAAATTTATTTATCATCTTTTTCCATTATATTTCTACTGTAATTAAGTAACTTGCTGTATCTTCATCTCTGTTCAGTCACCCCACAAAACTGAAGATAACTGATTCAGTTTGAAATAATGTACCATTTGTTCATTAGCTACTTTTCTTGTTGTGCATTCGATTGTAGTTAACTGAACAAGAAATCCTACTTAATAGTATTAAGTAGTCTTCAAGCATTAGAATTAGTTAGCCCGAAATGCAATGCATACTAGTGGCTTCTTTTATGTTTAACAATGTTTTATTACATGTAAATTACATTATCTTCGTACAGCATAAAAATAAATAAATAAAATTAATTTGAATAAGATTTGTTGTGATTTTTTTTTTAACTCGGGTGGTTAGCCACCCAGGGTAACCCAAGGAAGTCAGTGTGTCATCGAGGACTGTCTCAAGTCCTTTTCCATTGTGGTCCTTTAATTTTGTTCTCCAGGATGCGACCCACACCAGTCGACTAACACCCAGGTACCTTCTTACTGCAAGGCGAGAAGGGATATCAAGTGTAAGGAAACATACCCAACGTTTCACACACTTCTTATTCTTATAAGAAATAAGAATAAGAAGTATATAGCAGTAAGAAATATAGCAGTAAGTAGGTACCTGGGTGTTAGTCGACTGTTGTAGGTCGCATCCTGGGGAACACACCGAATTTGTTTGCCCGAAATGTTGCGCAACCTAAGGTGGGTTCTATGCCCGCCCGTGGTATGGTTTGTTGTGCATCATATGGGCTTTTCATTTATATTTTATACAACAACTTGCAACAAAATAAATAAATTTGAATTTAAGCAGCAACAGGTAGCTAACAGGGAAGCATGGCCATAGGGAGGGACAGAAACCACAGTCTGTTACATGTATTAAATATGATTATGATGGACAGTTCGTCACGATAAATATACATGCTGATTTGAACCACTGGTAATTATAGAGATCCAGTCATTTTGAGTTTGGCGATAATTCTTAAAAATGAAAGCCATGGGTTTATATCTACAAGGGTCATACAGCATACGAGGTGGTCAGATTTAATCCCAGGAAGAGGTTAGCTCCAGCTCAACGACTGAAACAGTCCTTCACAAACAGCGATGCACTTCCCTTGAAGAGCAGGTGGCCACAGAATGGAATAAGAGTTTAATGAGTGTTGAGGGCTGGAGGCAGTTCCGCATTAGGTTGCTCTTGTACCCCGTGACACAGGATACTCCCTGTATTCCTCCATACAACACCCTCTATATTCCTCCACACAATGTTATTAGCCACTCTCAACAGTTGATGTGTCCCCTCCTGCCACCTCTTGCTCTTCCCTAGCGTTTGTTTGCTATCTTGTGAAGGTTACGAGTGGGGGAAGGAGTAAAATGTGTGGTCTATAGAGGGTCACCAGGTGCTGAATGGAACAACAGCAATTTACTATTTCGGCGAGGGAAGGAATGATAAGTCGAAGAGAATGAGTTTATGGATCAAAGGGGGAGTAGGAGAAAGGGCGTGGAATGATAGTAAAACACAGACCCCTAGCTGTCTTCAAGAGGGAGCTGGACAGGCACCTAAAATCAGTACCTGACCAGCCGGGTTGTGGTTCGTATACCTGGAGAAGGTTTCGGGGGTCAACGCCCCCGCGGCCCAGTCCGTGACCAGGCCTCGTGGTGGATCAGGGCCTGATCAACCAGGCTGTTACTGCTGGCCGCACGTAAACCGACGTAAGAACCACAGCCCAGATGATCAGATACTGACTTCAGGTGCCTGTCCAGCGCCTTCTTGAAGACAGCAGGGGTATTTGTAATCGTACGTTAGTTTGTGTGTGGCCAGCAGTAACAGCCTGGTTGATCAGGCCCTGATCTACTTCGAGGCCTGGTCATGGACCGGGCCGCAGACCCCCAAAACACCCAGGGGTAGAAGGGACGTGAAATGATAGTGAAAAACGTGTTTACTGATCAAAGGAGGGGAAAGGGGGCGAGGAATGTTAAATAGAAGAGTATGCTGGGGAAGAGGCGAGGGAAGGTGTAAATGCAACAGCTAGTTATTAGGCATCCCTGAAAGGGGATACCCCATAATGGCTGTCAAAAACAATCTTATTTTCCTTTTTCTTCCAAGAAATTTGATGACTTCTAAACGGCTTCAGACTTATACGCTGATGCATTTTATATTTTTCACAAATCAATTTAACAGGCTAAGAAGTGTTATCCTACCTCAGCTCGTATCAAAGCCCAGCCCTATCTGATGTATACTACCACCCCTCTGGGATACGACCCACAACAGTCGACTAACACCCAGGTACCTACTTACTGCCAGGTGAACAGGTGCAGCAGGTGTAAGGGTACATGCCCTACGTTTCTACCCTTGATGGGGATCGAACCACGGACACTCAGCGTTTGAGCTGAGTGCGCTACCAACCGATTGCCAATTTTACTACATTTGCTGTATTTCGGTTGTTATACGATATGAGGTCTCCCATAGCCCAAAGTCCGTGTACCTCAGTGTATGCAAGAAACTTAGTCCCTGTAGGTCAGAATCTACAAGTGGCAGAGTAGCAGCAGCTTAACTCCCTTAGAGACATAAGAACTCTATCCAAGAGGTCCAGGAGCTATATATCAACACTCTTAGGCTGAGAGACTAACCACCGTAAGGTTATGAGAGACTGTTTTGCAGTGATTAAGCCACTGGTTAGCAAAACGTCTGACTCACGAAATCGTAATGACACGATTGCAAACCCCACCCGTGGTATGGTTTGGTTAGCAAAACGTTTGTACAATAAAGATATCCAAGTGTTGCACCAGAGTCGAATTCATCTGCTTTCAAGCACAGGAGCTGTAGATCAACATCCTCACGAGACAGGAACTGTAGAGCAACGTCCCCACGAGACAGGAATTGTAGATCAACGTCCTCACGAGACACATGAACTTTAGATCAACATCCTCACGAGAGAAGAACTGAAGATAAACGTCCTCACGATACGCAGGAACTAGATCAGCATCCTCACGAGACATAGGAACTGTAGATCAACGTCCTCACGAGACACAGGAACTATATCAACATCCTCACGAGACAGAAACTGCAGATCAACGTCCTCACGAGAGACAGGAACTAGATCAACATCCTCACGAGACACAGGAACTGTATTATTATTAAAATCAGGGGGAAGCGCTAAACCCGGAGTATTATACAGCAACAGTAGATCAACGTCCTCAAGCAGTATCAGAAGAACACTTATTAGCAGAACACGCAGCAGCAGTAACACTATACACTTCATTATCATCAGCAGTAGTAGTAATAGTAGAGCACACCGCAGTAACAGCCAAACATGCATCATCATCATCATCATCATGGTGGTCACAGCTTCCACCACTCTCTCTCTCCAGAGCATCATACATACACCCGTCACCATGGCAACCATCAGACACCACCAACTGCAAGGTCGTTTCACCACACACTGGTCACGTAGACAAAGTGCTTCCCTCATGCATCCAGTCGTATCTTATTCATCCTACATGTCATATCTTATTCATCCTTTAGGTACTATTCTCTCTTCGGGTAATATCCTAGTCATCCTACATGTAATGTCTTATTCATGCTTTATGGAAATATCCTAGTAAGTTTATTCAGGTATATACAAATACAGTTCCATAGATTATCATACATAGTAGCATAGTTATATAGATTATCATACATAGCAGCATAGTTATATAGATTATCATACATAGCAGCATATGTGTAGAGAACCTAGGATAACCCAAAAAAGTCAAAGTGACTTATTTCCATTGGGGTCCATAGTTTAGGTCGTATCCCATTCGTCCTTTAGGGTATAACGTATTCATCCTCACGCTGAATGATCCACATGGGTGTACATTCGCATAATTATAATAATATTGACAATAACAATAATATATCAATAATAATAATAATAATGTAAAATATAAAATAATAATAATAATAATAATAATAATAATAATAATAATAATAATAATAATAAAATATCTATTTATTCTCTTCGGTCTTATCCTAGTCATCCATCGGGGTTTATTCTGATTTCTCGGGTTGTCTCGTTCATTTTTTCCGTTTTAGACCCCGTCATTCTTAAGAATATAAAAACGGAGGAGCACTGCACTAGGCCTACTGGCCCATGCTAAATAGTTCCTTTTCACACCCAGCCCTTCTTACATATTTGTCCAACTTGTTTATTTAAAGCTTTCGAAGGTGCTTGTTTCAATGATACTACTAAAGCAGCTTATTCTGTTTAGTAAATCAACTGCTAACCTAGTACTTTCGTGTATCCCTTATAAATCTTATTTTTTTCCCAACTTCAAACCATTGTTTCGAACTCTCTTTCTGGTTAGATGTCCTCAGCTCTCTACTTTTATCTTCTTTATTTGTATATATCTTCCACTTGTTTTCCCCTCAAACCTATCTCCCCTCATTCTATTTAAGAGTGCTGATTCTGGAATATCAATCTGTCCACACAGGAAAAATTTCATAATAGTGGATTAACCTGGCCACCATTCCTTATGTTCTTCAATGTATTTACATCTGTTCTGTAGTACAAAGACCAGAATTGTGTGTAAATGTGACCTTACTAATAATTTATAATGTATACAGCTGTAGAATAATTTCTTGACGTAAATCCAAGCAGTGTATTGGCCTTATGACGGATATTTAGTCAGAGCTCTTGGCTGGAAATTTTTGCTGACAAGGATTACGAAGTCCTTTTTCTCGCTCAGTATGTGGAGGAAATTCTCCAGTTTATAAAGGGGGCGATATACCCCCTCCAAAGGAGGTAGCCCTCTCAAAGGGACGACGAGAACCATCTAGCTTCCTCGTTCTCACATCTCGATATGAAACATCAGCATACACGTGTTCAATCAGAAACATGTGTTAGAGCATAAGACGTCATGAAACACGGCTCTCCTTACGAGAGTATCTGCTCGCTTGTACATATGAGTGGAAGTCTGAGGGAACTGCGGCTTCCCCAGTCCATTAAAAATTCGAAATAAATTGTCTCGTACCTAATAATAAAGCTAGGAGTGTTCAGACTCCCAGTCCGCATCTAGAACTGAAAGAAAGAGTAGTCCTTGGATGAAGCTGTTGCAAATACTGGCATCGGAAGTCTGTATACCTTATGTCAGCAAATCCTCCTTGATGGAGGGACATGCAGAAGCTGGGGCTCAGACTGCAGTAAGGTTTCAACCAGTGAATACGTGCTAGGCTGTGGCCAGGCATTCGGACCATCCTACTGTATTTCGGGTTTATCGTGTTCACGAACCTTATACCAACAATCTCCAAGAACCAGTGCAAGTGAAACGATGAAGCTAACGACTTTCAGTGTTGTTTACTCGAATACAATCACAGGGAGAACTGGAGCAAAGATAAAGTGCTACTCTCTCCCTACCGTGGACAGTTTTTACGAATATAATTCACAAGGTGAACTCATGAACGGGTGATGGTAGTGAAGTGATGGTTGCCGATATGATGCTTTCCAGGGCATAGTTCAAGCTGCTCAGTCAAATTATGTTCCAAATAGGGAAATCAGATCAAACAAAAATGATCCTAAATGGATGAACAATAGATTAAAATATCTGATTGGTCAAAAGAGAGGCATATATAGGCAAATCAAAAGAGGAGAGGGGCAATTAAGAAATCGATATATTCAGTTAAAGAGAGAAATAAAAAAGGGAATTAGAAAAGCAAAAAAAGATTATGAGGTTAAAGTTGCAAGAGAATCGAAGACTAACCCAAAAGGATTCTTTCAGGTATACAGAAGTAAGATCAGGGACAAGATAGGCCCACTCAAAAGTTCCTCGGGTCTGCTCACTGACAGTGATGAGGAAATGTGTAGAATTTTTAACACATACTTCCTCTCAGTTTTTACACAGGAGGATACCAGCGATATTCCAAATGATAAATTATGTAGAACAGGACGATAATAAACTGTGCACGATTAGGGTCACAAGTGACATGGTCCTTAGGCAAATAGATAAATTAAAACCTAACAAATCCCCATGCCCTGATGAACTGCATGCAAGGGTTCTAAAGGAAAGTAAAGAGGAGCTTAGCAAACCTTTGGCTAATCTTTTCAACATATCACTACAAACTGGCATGGTGCCAGATAAGTGGAAAATGGCAAATGTGATACCTATTTTCAAAGCAGGTGACAGGTCCTTAGCTTCGAACTATAGACTAGTAAGCCTAACCTCCATAGTGGGAAAATTTATGGAATCAATAATTGCCGAGGCAGTTCGTAGCCACCTTGAAAAGCATAAATTAATCAACGAATCTCAGCATGGTTTTACAAAGGGGCGTTCCTGCCTTACGAATTTATTAACTTTTTTCACTAAGGTATTTGAGGAGGTGGATCATGGTAATGAATATGATAGTGTATATGGACTTCAGTAAGGCTTTTGACAGGGTCCCACATCAGAGACTTGAGGAAAATTAAGGCACATGGAATAGGAGAAATTTTTTCCTGGATAGAGGCATGGTTGACAAATAGGCAGCAGAGAGTTTGCATAAATGGGGAGAAATCAGAGTGGGGAAGCGCCACAAGCGGTGTTCCACAGGGGTCAGTGTTGGGCCCCCTGCTGTTCACAATCTACATAAACGACATAGATGAGGGCATAAAGAGCGACATCAGCAAGTTTGCCGATGACACCAAAATAGGCCGTCGAATTCATTCTGACGAAGACATTAGAGCACTCCAGGAAGATTTGAATAGACTGATGAAGTGGTCGGAGAAGTGGCAGATGCAGTTTAATATAGACAAATGCAAAGTTCTAAATGTTGGACAGGACAATAACCATGCCACATATAAACTAAATAATGTAGATCTTAATATTACGGATTGCGAAAAAGATTTAGGAGTTCTGGTTAGCAGTAATCTGAAACCAAGACAACAGTGCATAAGTGTTTGCAATAAAGCTAATAGAATCCTTGGCTTCATATCAAGAAGCATAAATAATAAGAGTCCTCAGGTTGTTCAACTCTATACATCCTTGGTTAGGCCTCATTTAGATTATGCTGCACAGTTTTGGTCACCGTATTACAGAATGGATATAAATGCTCTGGAAAATGTACAAAGGAGGATGACAAAGTTGATCCCATGTATCAGAAACCTTCCCTATGAGGATAGACTAAGGGCCCTGAATCTGCACTCTCTAGAATTATTATAATCAAAAGAAGCGCTAAGCCACAAGGGCTATACAGCGCTGCAGGGCAGGAAGGAAGCGAGGGCATCAGGTGGCAAAAGGGAGGTGGATGAGTAATAGGTTACGGATAACAGCGGAACAGTGGATGGTGAAAGGGTAAAGGGCAGCAAGAGACTGAGCTAGAAAGGGCTGAGGGGAGAGCGAAAGGTATCATCATCAGAGTTTGTGGAGTAAATCAGTCGTTGACAAGAACTCAATGAGAGAGTCAGGATTAAAGGAGGGTCCATCAGCAAGAAGGGAAGGTAAAGAGAGAGTAGTAGAATGAAGACGGCATTGGAGGTAAATTCTGCGTGCTCGTTGATAGAGAGGGCAGTCTAACAGAATGTGGCTAATCGATACTGGAACTTGACACTGCTCACAGAGAGGTACAGGGTGCCTCTCCATGAGATGCCCGTGAGTAAGATGAGTGTGGCCAATGCGAAGACGGGAGAGAGTGGTCTCCCAACCACGGCACTGATGACAAGAAGACGGCCAGTAACCTATGCTCGGTTTAATAGAATGAAGTTTGTTACCAAGCAGAGTTGACCAACGTTGTTGCCAACGGGCGTGAAGGTGGGTAGCTATTGCAGCAAAATAGTCCAGAAATGGAACACCTCTATAGGAAATTGGTAGGTCATGTACTGCTGACCGCGCAGCAGTGTCTGCCTGTTCATTGCCCTGTACGTCGACATGAAGATTGAGACACTTATGCAGCATATGGGAATCTTTATTAAGGAAACGTTTCGCCACACAGTGGCTTCATCAGTCCAATACAAAGAGGAAGGCGTAAGGAGAGGAGGAGTATGAGGTAATCAGTCCCTCAGCCTGGAGTCGATGTGTTCAGTCCATCAATCTTGTAGATTGATGTGTTCAGTCCATCAATCTTGTAGATTGATGGACTGAACACATCGACTCCAGGCTGAGGGACTGATTACCTCATACTCCTCCTCTCCTTACGCCTTCCTCTTTGTATTGGACTGATGAAGCCACTGTGTGGCGAAACGTTTCCTTAATAAAGATTCCCATATGCTGCATAAGTGTCTCAATCTTCAACTTGTCGGTTTTTCAAACCATTCATCACAACTGTCAGACACTGCAGCATCATGGGATCTTGTTACAAAGAATTCTTCAACACTTGTTCAACCTTTGGACGAAGACCTACTTCGACTAGTGGATAGTACCACTGTGACCCCGCCTCCGCCTGCTTCACCTCACCTCACTACAGTATATAAGCCACGTCTACGGCCCTATGCTGTACATTTTACAAGATTGATGGACTGAACACATCGACTCCACATTCTACAAGATTGATGGACTGAACACATCGACTCCAGGCTGAGGGACTGATTACCTCATACTCCTCCTCTCCTTACGCCTTCCTCTTTGTATTGGACTGATGAAGCCAATGTGTGGCGAAACGTTTCCTTAATAAATATTCCCATATGCTGCATAAGTGTCTCAATCTTCAACTTGTCGGTTTTTCAAACCATTCATCACAACGTCGACATGACCAGGGACCCAACAAAAAATAATATCTTTATGCTTCGTAGAGATACGGCGTAGCCAAAGTTGGATACGGAGAACTAGGGGGTGAGATGTATCAAATTTTCGTATAGCCTGTAGAACACTAAGGGAGTCTGAGACTACCACAAATGATGACACAGGCATAGATGCGATACGAATAAGTGCTGCAAGAATGGCATACAATTCAGCAGTAAAAATGCTAGCCGAAGATAGTAAATGCCCCCGCACGACGCTGTCCGGAAACACTGCTGCGAATCTGACGCCGTCTGAAGACTTAGAGCCATCTGTGTACACAGCGGTGGCATGAGAATGGGAGTGGAAGTGATCAAGAAAAAGAGAGCGGGAAGCCACCGTAGGCAGTTGAGCTTTCGAGCAAGGGAGTGAGAAAGAACAGACCCGAACAGCTGGAACTTCCCAGGGGGGTAGGGAAAAGTGAGATGCTACATGAACATATAAAGGTGGTAACTGAAGGGAAGACAAGAGTGAATGTACACTCTCTAGAAAGATGTAGAATTAGGGGGGATATGATTGAGGTGTATAAATGGAAGACAGGAATAAATAAAGGGGATGTAAATAGTGTGCTGAAAATATCTACAACCATTCTTGAAAATATCTAGCCTAGACAGGACTCGCAGCAATGGTTTTAAGTTGGAAAAATTCAGATTCAGGAAGGATATAGGAAAGTACTGGTTTGGTAATAGAGTTGTGGATGAGTGGAACAAACTCCCGAGTACAGTTATAAAGGCCAGAACGTTGTGTAGCTTTAAAAATAGGTTGGATAAATACATGAGTGGATGTGGGTGGGTGGGTGTGAGTTGGACCTGATAGCTTGTGCTACCAGGTCGGTTGCCGTGTTCCTCCCTTAAGTCAATGTGACCTGACTTGACTAGGTTGGGTGCATTGGCTTAAGCCGGTAGGAGACTTGGACCTGCCTCGCATGGGCCAGTAGGCCTGCTGCAGTGTTCCTAACCCTTTCAAGTGAGAACTGTTGGATCTGAGAGGGACCTGACCTCTCAGTGGCTACATTCTCACTACTACTACTACTACTGCACTGCGCCTCTCCTTCCGACGGTGTTTGGGTCTCCGCGCTGCCGCTTGATCCTCAGGTGGTTCCTGATTGTGGAGCTGAACTTCTCCGGGCTGAGGGACTGACAACCTCAAAATTCTGCGACTTCAGGGGTGGTGGACTGATTGCATCGTCTTCGCATCTCTACTGTTCCTGCCTGCTTTCTGTGTTCGACTGGGGAGGCCTGCTGTGTAGGCGAAGCGTTTCGGAATGGGGTTGCCTGGCTGTTGCCTATGTGTTTTGCCTACCAGCCTGTCGGTATTGTATGCCATTTTGATGTACAACAGTGCATAAGTGTTCGCAATAAAGCTAATAGAATCCTTGGCTTCATATCAAGAAGCATAAATAATAGGAGTCCTCAGGTTGTTCTTCAACTCTATACATCCTTGGTTAGAAAGGTATAAAATACCGACAATATGAAAGTTAATAGATTCTCCTCCACCACGATGCTGTGAACACTGGCTCCAAGGCTGAGGGACTGATTATCTCATCTTTTGTATATAGTTCTGCTGTCTTCCTGTTGTGTCCTGGAGTCTGTGTTGATAAAGCCGCTGGATGGCGAGGCGTCTACAATGAAGATATCCAGATGTTGCACATGTGACCTGACCTGACTAGGTTGGGTGCATTGGCTTAAGCCGGTAGGAGACTTGGACCTGCCTCGCATGGGCCAGTAGGCCTTCTGCAGTGTTCCTTCGTTCTTATGTTCTTATGTTCTTAGTTCTTATGTTCTTAAGTGTACTGGCGTGTTGCGAGTGATCAAAAACACTAGTGCAACGAACATTTCCGAGTGACTCAACCCGTCCATCATTTTTTCGTTCAAGACACCTCATTCAAGTCACCGATTTCGGCCTAAGTGGCGCAATCAACACCACAAGAGCAAGGTAGGTCATAGGTCAGTGGTGACGTGTACTTAGCTCAGTGGTGACGTGTACTTAGCCCAGTGGTGACGTGTACTTAGCTTGAGTGGTGACGTGTACTTAGCTCAGTGGTGACGTGTACTTAGCTCAGTGGTGACGTGTACTTAGCTCAGTGGTGACGTGTACTTAGCTCAGTGGTGACGTGTACTTAGCTCAGTGGTGACGTGTACTTAGCTCAGTGGTGACGTGTACTTAGCCCAGTGGTGACGTGTACTTAGCTCAGTGGTGACGTGTACTTAGCTGTGGTGACGTGTACTTAGCTCAGTGGTGACGTGTACTTAGCTCTGTCAGTGGTGACGTGTACTTAGCTCTGTGAAGACCTGTTTGTGTGCTCTCTGTGAATCTGAACCAGGATGCCCTCTCTTGAGCAGCTTTACCAGCAGCTGAGAGAAGAACTCAGAGTTGCTAAACTGGAGATACGGCGATTAACGGAGGAGAACAAGAGGATTCGTAGTAATCCTCCTGTTGTGAGTCCCCAGGTTAAGAGGGGAGCTTGGTCAGTGGTCGGGCAACATGGAACCAAGCTGAAGATTAAGAAAACGGTTGGAGAGGCAGAAACAACGAGAAACCAGAAGACTGCCGTGGAAACTTCCAACTCATTCTCGGTGCTACCTGACGAATGTGAGTGTTCTACTGGGAATGCCACAACGAGCACCAAGGAAGCATTGGGAGACGTGAGTGAGACATCCTTAGAAACCCCAACGAAGACCATCGAGAACGTCATGACGAATTCTACAAGTGGTGTAATGCTACCTGGCGAATTTGAGTCGACTACTCGGAGCATCACTACGGACGACGCCAAGGAAGGTAAAAACATTGTTGTTGTTGGGGATAGTCAGATTAGGTACATGGATAGGGCATTCTGTTTGAAGGATAGGAGTAGGAGGCAGAGAGTGTGTTTTCCTGGGGCTGGGATGAAGGATATTGTTAGCCGTCTGGATGACATCATGAGAGGTAATGGGAGCAATCCTATTATCTGTCTCAGTGCTGGAGGCAACGATGTTGGCAGACGTAGGAGTGAGGACCTGATTAGCAGGTATAGGTCAGCAATAGAGATAATTAGGAAGAAAGGTGGGAAACCTGTCATATGTGGCATTTTGCCAAGGAGAGGCGTTGGAAATGAATGGTTGTCCAGAGCAATTGGTGTCAATTGCTGGCTGGACAAATACTGTAAGGAAAATGCGGTAACATTCATTGACAACTGGGACCTCTTCTATGGCAGAAATGACATGTATGCCAGGGATGGGGTTCACTTGTCTAGGTGTGGGGTGGGAGCACTGGCCAACGCAGTGGAGGGAGCTGTTAGGTCTTTAAACTAGGAATAGTTAGTGGTATGGGTTTCTGCGGGAAAACTGTGAAGTCTCAGGGTAGTAATATGAGTACTAGGAGAACTAGTAATAGGCAAAATGAGGTGGATATCGGAAGGCCAGTGGCACTAATTGACAAGGACAGTAATAGGTTTAGTGGAATAACAGAAAGGAGCAGGAATGATAAAGAGAAAGGAGGGTCCTTAAGTATATATTACACAAATAGTCGCAGTGCTAGGAATAAGATGGACGAGTTGAGACTAGTTGCTAGTGCAGGTAACATAGATGTATTTGCCATTACTGAGACGTGGTTTAATTCAAAAAGTCGGGACATGCCTGCAGAATGTCACATTCAGGGTTTCAAATTGTTCCAAGTAGATAGAAGTATCGGGAAGGGGGGTGGGGTGGCATTGTATGTCCGAGATCGCTTGAACTGTTGCATTAAAACGGGTATTAAGTCTGAAGTAACACATACAGAGTCTGGATAGAATTTTCAGAGGGGCATGAAAAATTAACTTTAGGTGTGATATACCGTCCCCCAAATTTAGATAGGGACCAGGGAAGACTACTATGGGAGGAAATTGTTAGGGCCACAAGGCACGATAATGTAGTAATTCTAGGAGACTTTAACTTTAGTCATATTGATTGGAATTTCTTGACTGGGAATTTAGAATCATATGACTTCTTAGAAGTAGTTCAGGATTGTTTTCTGAAGCAGTTTGTGACAGAACCTACAAGGGGTAATAACCTGCTTGACTTAGTTCTGGCAAACAATGAATCCCTTGTTAATAATTTAGAAGTTTCAGAAGAACTGGGTGCTAGCGACCACAAATCAATTACATTTAGAATTGAATGGAAGTATGATAGTAGGGATAACTCAGTAACAGTCCCAGATTTTCGCTTAGCAGATTACGATGGGCTTAGAGAACACTTATCATCTGTTGACTGGGGTAACGAAGAGAGCTATCAATATGACAGTTTTCTGAACACAATACATGCTGCTCAAAGAACATTTATCCCTTATAAAGAAATTAGATCAAATAGAAATGACCCAAAATGGATGAATAATAGGCTGAAATATCTACTAGGGCATAAGAAAGGAATTTATAGGCGTATCAAAAGAGGCGAGGGTCATCTTATGAATCAGTATATTGACACTAAGAGGGACATTAAAAAGGGGATAAGAAAAGCTAAAAGGGACTATGAAATTAAAGTTGCTAGGGATTCTAAAACTAACCCAAAAAGTTTTTTCCAGGTATATAGAACAAAAGTCAGAGATAAGATAGGTCCCCTTAAAAATAACTATGGGCATCTTACTGACAAAGAGAATGAAATGTGCTCGATTTTAAATAATTATTTTCTCTCGGTTTTTACACAGGAAGACACTAGTAGTGTTCCGGTAATTAATTTTTATAGTGGGCCAGAAGAAGAAAAATTATGTAACATCATAGTCACTAGTGAAATGGTTGTGAAGCAGATAGACCGACTGAAGCAAAATAAGTCACCGGGTCCTGATGAGGTTTTTTCAAGGGTTCTAAAGGAATGCAAAATGGAAGTCTGTGAACCATTAACTAATATTTTTAATTTATCTCTTCAAACAGGTGTAGTGTCTGATATGTGGAAGATGGCTAATGTAATTCCTATTTTTAAAACAGGGGACAAGTCGTTACCGTCAAATTACCGCCCAATAAGCCTGACCTCAATTGTAGGCAAATTACTAGAGTCAATTATAGCTCAAATTATAAGAAGCCATCTCGATAAGCATAGCCTGATTAATGATACTCAGCATGGATTCACAAGAGGCCGGTCTTGTCTAACTAATTTATTAACTTTTTTCAGTAAAGCTTTTGAGGCTGTTGACCACGATAAAGAATTTGATATTATTTACTTAGATTTTAGTAAGGCATTTGATAGAGTTCCGCACCAAAGACTGTTGAAGAAAGTAGCAGCTCATGGCATTGGGGGAAGAGTGCTCTCGTGGATCGAATCATGGCTCACAGACAGGAAGCAGAGAGTGTCCATAAATGGGGTTAAATCCGAGTGGGGATCAGTAACAAGTGGCGTTCCACAGGGATCAGTCTTGGGCCCGTTGTTGTTTATAATATATATCAATGATCTTGATGAAGGAATTACTAGTGATATTAGCAAATTCGCCGATGACACGAAGATAGGTAGGATAATTGATTCAAACGTAGATGTTAGGGAACTTCAGGAGGATTTAGACAAACTCTACTCTTGGTCAGAAAAGTGGCAGATGCAGTTCAATGTAGATAAATGCAAGGTTCTGAAGCTCGGAAGTGTCCATAACCCTAGCACTTATAAGTTAAATAATGTAGAACTTAGCCATACAGATTGCGAAAAGGACTTGGGGGTTATGGTAAGCAGCAACCTTAAACCAAGACAGCAATGCCTAAGCGTACGTAATAAGGCAAATAGATTACTGGGATTTATATCAAGAAGTGTAAGCAACAGAAGTCCAGAGGTCATACTGCAGCTTTATACATCATTAGTAAGGCCTCACCTAGATTATGCAGCTCAATTCTGGTCTCCATATTACAGAATGGACATAAATTCGTTAGAAAACATTCAGCGTAGGATGACTAAATTAATACATAGCATTAGAAATCTTCCTTATGAAGAAAGATTGAAGACTCTTAAGTTACATTCACTTGTTAAACGAAGAATGAGGGGAGACCTGATCGAAGTGTATAAGTGGAAGATAGGTATTAATAAAGGGGATATTAACAAGGTCTTGAGGATATCTCTCCAAGAGAGAACCCGCAGTAATGGATTTAAATTAGATAAGTTTAGATTTAGAAAGGACATAGGAAAGTATTGGTTTGGAAATAGGGTAGTTGATGAGTGGAACAGTCTACCTAGTTGGGTTATTGAGGCTAGGACTTTGGGTAGTTTCAAATTTAGGTTGGATAAGTACATGAGTGGGAGGGGTTGGATTTGAGTGGGACTTGCACATCAGAGCTTATTTCTTGGGTAGCATTGAAAATTGGGTAGGTCAAATGTTTGTTAGTGGGATGAATTGTAAAGGACCTGCCTAGTATGGGCCAACAGGCCTGCTGCAGTGTTCCTCCTTTCTTATGTTCTTATGTTCTTATTCTCACTTGCATCGACCCTACAGGTACTGCAGTGCGTAGGTCGACACAAGGTAAATAGGGCTACTCTAAGAAGTAATCTATGGGCAAACGCCCAATAACAGGTATAAGAACATAAGAACATAAGAAAGGAGGAACACTGCAGGAGGCCTGTTGGCCCATACTAGGCAGGTCCTTACAATTCATCCCACTAACAAACATTTGCCCAACCCAATTTTCAATGCCACCCAAGAAATAAGCTCTGATGTCAAATTCCCACTCAAATCCAACCCCTCCCACTCATGTACTTATCCAACCTAAATTTGAAACTACCCAAAGTCCCAGCCTCAATAACCCAACTAGGTAGACTGTTCCACTCATCTACTACCCTATTTCCAAACCAATACTTTCCTATGTCCTTTCTAAATCTAAACTTATCTAATTTAAATCCATTACTGCGGGTTCTCTCTTGGAGAGACATCCTCAAGACCTTATTAATATCCCCTTTATTAATACCTATCATCCACTTATACACTTCGATCAGGTCTCCCCTCATTCGTCTAACAAGTGAATGTAACTTAAAAGTCTTCAATCTTTCTTCATAAGGAAGATTTCTAATGCTATGTATTAATTTAGTCATCCTACGCTGAATGTTTTCTAACGAATTTATGTCCATTCTGTAATATGGAGACCAGAACTGAGCTGCATAATCTAGGTGAGGCCTTACTAATGATGTATAAAGCTGCAGTATGACCTCTGGACTTCTGTTGCTTACACTTCTTGATATAAATCCCAGTAATCTATTTGCCTTATTACGTACGCTTAGGCATTGCTGTCTTGGTTTAAGGTTGCTGCTCACCGTAACCCCCAAGTCCTTTTCGCAATCTGTATGGCTAAGTTCTACATCATTTAACTTATAAGTACTAGGGTTATGGGCACTCCCAAGCTTCAGAACCTTGCATTTATCTACATTGAACTGCATCTGCCACTTTTCTGGCCAAGAATAGAGTTTGTTTAAATCCTCCTGAAGTTCCATAACATCTACGTTTGAATCAATTATCCTACCTATCTTTGTGTCATCGGCGAATTTGCTCATATCACTAGTAATTCCCTCATCAAGATCATTGATATATGTTATAAACAACAACGGGCCCAAGACTGATCCCTGTGGAACGCCACTTGTTACAGATCCCCACTCGGATTTAACCCCATTTATGGACACTCTCTGCTTCCTGTCAGTGAGCCATGACTCGATCCACGAGAGCACTTTTCCCCCAATGCCATGAGCTGCCACTTTCTTTAACAGTCTATGGTGCGGAACTCTATCAAAAGCCTTACTAAAATCTAAGTAAATAATATCAAATTCTTTATCGTGGTCAACAGCCTCAAAAGCTTTACTGAAGAAAGTTAATAAATTAGTTTGACAAGACCGGCCTCTTGTGAATCCATGCTGAGTATCATTAATCAAGCTATGCTTATCGAGATGGCTTCTTATAATCTCAGCTATAATTGACTCTAGTAATTTGCCTACAATTGAGGTCAGGCTTATTGGGCGGTAATTTGACGGTAACGACTTGTCCCCTGTTTTAAAAATAGGAATTACATTAGCCATCTTCCACATATCAGACACTACACCTGTTTGAAGAGATAAATTAAAAATATTAGTTAATGGTTCACAGAGTTCCATTTTGCATTCCTTAAGAACCCTTGAAAAAACCTCATCAGGACCCGGCGACTTATTTTGCTTCAGTCTGTCTATCTGCTTCACAACCATTTCACTAGTGACTGTGATGTTACATAATTTATCTTCTAGCCCACTATAAAAATTAATTACTGTACTTCTAAGAAGTCGTATGATTCTAAATTCCCAGTCAAGAAATTCCAATCAATATGGTAATCTGCCATACAGGATTACATATAGTTTAGGGTGAAGATTTAACCTTTGGTAACTCCTCATCGACAGCCCCTATGGGAAACAGACAGCCGAGATCGTAAAACTTCCAGGGTGCTGCTGCTGGAAATCTGTGCTGTTGACCAATTCGGACAAGTACCCCCTTTTTGGTCATATATGATCCTGTATGATATTCATAGGTGGTTTTATATACATTTTCCACACAGTATGATCAAGTTCTACATTATACAGTTTACAGGTTCCCCAGTTATTTTAGTTTCCATGGATTAGGACTTTACCTCTGTTGCACCCTGAATTGCATATGCCACTCTCCTGACCATAGTATTAATTTATCCAAATCATTCTTTAGTTTTACGGTTTCGAATAAGACACGAGGATCACCTGGGTATCTTTAATGACAGAGGTTTCGTCTCTGCAACAGGGTTTATCAATCTAATACAGAGGCATGAGAAAGGAGACAGAGATGGGGGTTGAAGAATGGGAACACGGTAAGCAAGGAGCTTATTATATTCCTTGGTGAGCACTAAACGAGTGAATCAACCGGAGAAATACAACAGTAAGATATCATTACGTTGGAAATGGTATAAAATACGGACAAGTTGAGGATTAAGACACTTGTGCAACAGTTGGTTATCATTATTGATGAAACGTTTCGCCTACACAGCAGGCTTCTTCAGTCAAATACAAAGGGAGCAGTATAACTGAAATAAAGATGATGTAATCAGTCCATCAACATTAGAGAAAAAGTATGTGAGGTAGTCAGTCTCTCAGCATAGGGAAGAGTTCGGCTCCATGGTCTGGAACGATATGAAGCTGAAGCATGAGAACGGAGTCTTAAATACTGTAGAAGGTGAGGTGGAAGATCTCGAAGATGTTGTAAGAGACGGGATCCACTAGTGGAAGAAGGCAGGTCCATCTGGAATCCAACCCTTCTCATTCCACCTCACATTCGACAGTATTTAAGACTCCGTTCTCATGCTTCAGCTTCATATCGTTCCAGACCATTGAGCTGAGCTCTCCTGAAGGCTGAAGGACTGACCACCTCAAACAGTTTTTCTCCTACACTGATGGAATGATTACATCACCTTTATTTCATTTCTACTGCTCCCTTTGTATTTGACTGAAGAAGCCTACTCTGTAGGCGAAACGCTTCATTAGTAAAGATACTCAACCGTTGCACGTGTCTTAATCTTCAAGATATCATTATATGTGGGCAAGGCCCAATGGGCTGCAGATTTAATAATAAAATTGCAGTAGTAGTAGAGAGATGCAGCAGTTGAAGATATCACACGTGGGTAGGGCCCACTAAGGGAAGTAGTTTATACCCAAAATGTGGGTCAGAGATTAGCAATGGAGAGGGAGATATTCTCTGCACCAAGATTCCATAGTGTTGCTGTGTCAAACAAGTATCATTAGATTTATGATACAATACCGACAAGCTGATGAATAAAACACACGTATAACATCTGGGAATCGTTACTGAGGGACGTACCGCATGCGCACTACTTCCACTAGTGGGACCTGCCCACATGTGAACATACCTTACCTATGATGAGTTTCCAGAGTTTTGTTTTTCACTCCTGGAGCCCAACCCTGGGCCAGGTTTATCTGGTGCTTGCCTGATCGACCGAACTGTTGCTGCTAGCGGCCTGCTGGCCCACATATTAATAACAGTCTGGTTGATCTGGCACGTGGTGGTGATACTTGTCCATTTTTCCCTTGCAGAATTCTACACACGTCAAGTACTCTCTCTTTCCACTACTACTACGAAATCTGTGGCCCACCTTATGGGCCTGACCTACCTTCGCTACCTGTAATACCATCTTCAACTGCTGCACCACTTCTCTGACTCCAGTATGAAAGGCTCCATCCTCATGACTGTATTAGACTGATAATGCCCGTCGTGCAAGCAAAGTCTCTCTCAGTAAAGATACCCAGGTATTGCACATGTGTCTTACACACCATTTTGCTGACATTATACTGCTGATGTAATGTTTCTACAGTATCCTCTTCTGAATTCATTACTCGACCTCTCTGTGTCGTCGGAGAATTTCTTAATGTCACTCTTAATCTCTTTATGATGGTCATTAATGTAGGTTATGAACAAGAAACCTAAACTGATCCCTGTGGAATGGGGCCTGCGACTGCTCCTCATTCTGATTTCATTCATGCTTCAATGAGAGAGATTTCTCCAATACCATGTGCTGCCACTTTCTTGAATAATCTTTTATGTGGGACTATCACAAGCCTTACTGAAATCTCGGTAAACATCATATTCTTTATCTTGGTTTACCGCCTAAAATGCCTTATGCAATTAAGTTTCCAATTACCACTTTTGTGTTTTAAATGCCTTTAACTCTGGAGAGCTTATTAATAATGAGACAGGAATGTGTTCAATTTTTAACAATTATTTCCTGTTAGTCTTTACAAAAGACAAAAGAAATCAAACAAATTAAATAT